>NC_058084.1:288182413-288443774 GCF_014858855.1 Bufo gargarizans | reverse complement strand
TACCGGTGACCCAGCGCCTAAATACTAGGCCTCAAATTTAAATCCCTCTAAATCTCTCGTTACCCACCGCTGTACTGTTGTTGCTGGGCAAGATATTTAGTGTCCGTCAAAGCACATTTTTTGTTCTGGGTTGAAGTACAATTCCCAATTTAGCAATTTCAATTTAGTGGTTTCTGCTATATCAGAGCTATTTGAAATCTATCCCTAAAAGGGTATATAATATTGAAGGTGCACATAGGGTCATTCAGAATAACTTCACACACACGCTTCTGTGCATTTCCAAGTCTAATTCTGTCACTAAATCCATACCGGTGACCCAGCGCCTAAATACTAGGCCTCAAATTTAATCCCTCTAAATCTCTCGTTACCCACCGCTGTACTGTTGTTGCTGGGCAAGATATTTAGTGTCCGTCAAGCACATTTTTTGTTCTGGTTGAAGTACAATTCCCAATTTAGCAATTTCATAATTTAGTGGTTTCTGCTATATCAGAGCTATTTGAAATCTATCCAAAAGGGTATATAATATTGAGTGCCATAGGGTCATTCAGAATAACTTCACACACACGCTTCTGTGCATTTCCAAGTCTAATTCTGTCACTAAATCCATACCGGCGACCCAGCGCCTAAATACTAGCCTCAAATTTAAATCCCTCTAAATCTCTCGTTACCCACCGCTGTACTGTTGTTGCTGGGCAAGATATTTAGTGTCCGTCAAAGCACATTTTTTGTTCTGGGTTGAAGTACAATTCCCAATTTAGCAATTTCATAATTTAGTGGTTTCTGCTATATCAGAGCTATTTGAAATCTATCCCTAAAAGGGTAATATATTGAAGGTGCACATAGGGTCATTCAGAATAACTTACACACACGCTTCTGTGCATTTCCATCTAATTCTGTCACTAAATCCATACCGGTCACCCAGCGCCTAAATACTAGGCCTCAAATTTATATCCCGCTGAATTTGAATACAATACATGGGCCAAATAATATATTTGTTGTTGTGGTGAACCATAACAATGAGAAAAACATCTAGTAAGGGCGCGGACGTGGACATGGCGTGGTGGGTTAGTGGACCCTCTGGTGCTGGGAGAGAGGACGTGGCCGTTCTGCCACATCCACACGTCCTATGTACCACTACCTCAGTCCCAGTAGCCGCCAGAATTTACAGCGATATATGGTGGGCCCAATGCCGTTCTAAGGATGGTAAGGCCTGAGCAGGTAAGGCATTAGTCAATTGGGTGGCCGACAGTGGATCCAGCACGTTCACATTATCTCCCACCCAGTCTTCTGCAGAAAGCGCACAGATGGCGCCTGAAAACCAACCCCATCAGTCTGTCACATCACCCCCATTACCAGGAAACTGTCTCAGCCAAGTTATGCAGCAGTCTCTTATGCTGTTTGAAGACTTCGCTGGCAGGGTTTCCCAAGGCATCCACCTAGCCCTTCCCAGCGGTGAAAGACATAGAATGCACTGACGCACAACCACTTATGTTTCCTGATGATGAGGACATGGGAATACCACCTCAGCATGTCTCTGATGATGACGAAACACAGGTGCCAACTGCTGCGTCTTTCTGCAGTGTGCAGACTGAACAGGAGGTCAGGGATCAAGACTGGGTGGAAGACGATGCAGGGGACGATGAGGTCCTAGACCCCACATGGAATGAAGGTCGTGCCACTGACTTTCACAGTTCGGAGGAAGGCAGTGGTGAGACCGAGCCAACAGCGTAGCAAAAGAGGGAGTTGGCAAAAGCAGAACACCCGCCGCCAAGAGACTCCGCCTGCTACTGACCGCCGCCATCTGGACCGGCACACCCCAAAGGCAGCTTCAAGGAGTTCCCTGGCATGGCACTTCTTCAAACAATGTGCTGACGACAAGACCCGAGTGGTTTGCACGCTGTGCCATCAGAGCCTGAAGCGAGGCATTAACGTTCTGAACCTGAGCACAACCTGCATGACCAGGCACCTGCATGCAAAGCATGAACTGCAGTGGAGTAAACACCTTAAAACCAAGGAAGTCACTCAGGCTCCCCCTGCTACCTCTTCTGCTGCTGCCGCCTCGGCCTATTCTGCTGCTGCCGCCTCGGCCTCTTCCTCCGCCTCTGGAGGAACGTTGGCACCTGCCGCCCAGCAAACAGGGGATGTACCACCAACACCACCACCACCACCTCCGTCACCAAGCGTCTCAACCATGTCACACGCCAGCGTTCAGCTCTCCATCTCACAAACATTTGATAGAAAGCGTAAATTCCCACCTAGCCACCCTCGATCCCTGGCCCTGAATGCCAGCATTTCTAAACTACTGGCCTATGAAATGCTGTCATTTAGGCTGGTGGACACAGACAGCTTCAAACAGCTCATGTCGCTTGCTGTCCCACAGTATGTTGTTCCCAGCCCACTACTTCTCCAAGAGAGCCGTGCCTTCCCTGCACAACCAAGTATCCCATAAAATCAAGTGTGCACTGCGCAACGCCATCTGTAGCAAGGTCCACCTAACCACAGATACGTGGACCAGTAAGCACGGCCAGGGACGCTATATCTCCCTAACTGCACACTGGGTAAATGTAGTGGCAGCTGGGCCCCAGGCGGAGAGCTGTTTGGCGCACGTCCTGCCGCCGCCAAGGATCGCAGGGCAACATTCTTTGCCTCCTGTTGCCACCTCCTCCTTCTCGGCTTCCTCCTCCTCTTCTTCCACCTGCTCATCCAGTCAGCCACACACCTTCACCACCAACTTCAGCACAGCCCGGGGTAAACGTCAGCAGGCCATTCTGAAACTCATATGTTTGGGGGACAGGCCCCACACCGCACAGGAGTTGTGGCGGGGTATTGAACAACAGACCGACGAGTGGTTGCTGCCGGTGAGCCTCAAGCCCGGCCTGGTGGTGTGTGATAATGGGCGAAATCTCGTTGCAGCTCTGGGACTAGCCAATTTGACGCACATCCCTTGCTTGGCGCATGTGCTGAATTTGGTGGTGCAGAAGTTCATTCACAACTACCCCGACATGTCAGAGCTGCTGCATAAAGTGCGGGCCGTCTGTTCGCGCTTCCGGCGTTCACATCCTGCCGCTGCTCGCCTGTCTGCGCTACAGCGTAACTTCGGCCTTCCCGCTCAC
This sequence comes from Bufo gargarizans, assembly GCF_014858855.1. Classification (NCBI taxonomy): domain Eukaryota; kingdom Metazoa; phylum Chordata; class Amphibia; order Anura; family Bufonidae; genus Bufo; species Bufo gargarizans. Next base: position 288,440,661 of record NC_058084.1, on the reverse strand, counting down.
CGCCTCATATGCGACGTGCCCACCAGGTGGAACTCCACCTTGCACATGCTGGACAGACTGTGCGAGCAGCAGCAGGCCATAGTGGAGTTTCAGCTGCAGCACGCACGGGTCAGTCGCACTACAGAACAGCACCACTTCACCACCAATGACTGGGCCTCCATGCGAGACCTGTGTGCCCTGTTGCGCTGTTTCGAGTACTCCACCAACATGGCCAGTGGCGATGACACCGTTATCAGCGTTACAATACCACTTCTATGTCTCCTTGAGAAAACACTTAGGGCGATGATGGAACAGGAGGTGGCCCAGGAGGAGGAGGAGGATGAGGAAGAGGGTCATTTTTAGCACTTTCAGGCCAGTCTCTTCGAAGTGACTCAGAGGGAGGTTTTTTGCAACAGCAGAGGCCAGGTACAAATGTGGCCAGCCAGGGCCCACTACTGGAGGACGAGGAGGACGAGGATGAGGAGGTGGAGGAGGATGAGGATGAAGCATGGTCACAGCGGGGTGGCACCCAACGCAGCTCGGGTCCATCACTGGTGCGTGGCTGGGGGGAAAGGCAGGACGATGACGATACGCCTCCCACAGAGGACAGCTTGTCCTTACCCCTGGGCAGCCTGGCACACATGAGCGACTACATGCTGCAGTGCCTGCGCAACGACAGCAGAGTTGCCCACATTTTAACCTGTGCGGACTACTGGGTTGCCACCCTGCTGGATCCACGCTACAAAGACAATGTGCCCACCTTACTTCCTGCACTGGAGCGTGATAGGAAGATGCGCGAGTACAAGCGCACGTTGGTAGACGCGCTACTGAGAGCATTCCCAAATGTCACAGGGGAACAAGTGGAAGCCCAAGGCCAAGGCAGAGGAGGAGCAAGAGGTCGCCAAGGCAGCTGTGTCACGGCCAGCTCCTCTGAGGGCAGGGTTAGCATGGCAGAGATGTGGAAAACTTTTGTCAACACGCCACAGCTAACTGCACCACCACCTGATACGCAACGTGTTAGCAGGAGGCAACATTTCACTAACATGGTGGAACAGTACGTGTGCACACCCCTCCACGTACTGACTGATGGTTCGGCCCCATTCAACTTCTGGGTCTCTAAATTGTCCACGTGGCCAGAGCTAGCCTTTTATGCCTTGGAGGTGCTGGCCTGCCCGGCAGCCAGCGTTTTGTCTGAACGTGTATTCAGCACGGCAGGGGGCGTCATTACAGACAAACGCAGCCGCCTGTCTACAGCCAATGTGGACAAGCTGACGTTCATAAAAATGAACCAGGCATGGATCCCACAGGACCTGTCCGTCCCTTGTCCAGATTAGACATTAACTACCTCCCCATAACCATATATTATTGGACTCCAGGGCACTTCCTCATTCAATCCTATTTTTATTTTCATTTTACCATTATATTGCTATGCTACCCAAAGTTGAATGAACCTCTCCTCTGCCTGTGTGCTAGGCCTAAATATATGCCAATGGACTGTTGCAGTGGTGGCTGACATGAAGCCTGATTCTCTGCTATGACATGCAGACTAATTCTCTGCTGACATGAAGCCAGATTGTCTGTTACGGGACCTCTCTCCTCTGCCTGGGTGCTGGGCCTAAATTTATGACCATGGACTGTTGACAGTGGTGGCTGACGTGAAGCCTGATTCTCTGCTATGACATGCAGACTGATTCTCTGCTGACATGAAGCCAGATCGTCTGTTACGGGACCTCTCTGCTCTGCCTGTGTGCTAGGCCTAAATATATGCCAATGGACTGTTGCAGTGGTGGGTGACGTGAAGCCTCATTCTCTGCTATGACATGCAGACTGATTCTCTGCTGACATGAAGCCAGATTGTCTGTTACGGGACCTCTCTGCTCTGCCTGTGTGCTAGGCCTAAATATATGCCAATGGACTGTTGCAGTGGTGGGTGACGTGAAGCCTCATTCTCTGCTATGACATGCAGACTGATTCTCTGCTGTCATGAAGCCAGATTGTCTGTTACGGGACCTCTCTGCTCTGCCTGTGTGCTAGGCCTAAATATATGCCAATGGACTGTTGCAGTGGTGGGTGACGTGAAGCCTCATTCTCTGCTATGACATGCAGACTGATTCTCTGCTGACATGAAGCCAGATTGTCTGTTACGGGACATCTCTGCTCTGCCTGTGTGCTAGGCCTAAATATATGCCAATGGACTGTTGCAGTGGTGGGTGACGTGAAGCCTCATTCTCTGCTATGACATGCAGACTGATTCTCTGCTGTCATGAAGCCAGATTGTCTGTTACGGGACCTCTCTCCTCTGCCCTGGGTGCTGGCCTAAATTTATGACAATGGACTGTTGCAGTGGTGGCTGACGTGAAGCCTGATTCTCTGCTATGACATGCAGACTAATTCTCTGCTGACATGAGCCAGATTGTCTGTTACGGGACCTCTCTCCTCTGCCTGGGTGCTGGGCCTAAATATATGCCAATGGACTGTTGCAGTGGGTGGCTGACGTGAAGCCTCATTCTCTGCTATGACATGCAGACTAATTCTCTGCTGTCATGAAGCCAGATTGTCTGTTACGGGACCTCTCTGCTCTGCCTGTGTGCTAGGCCTAAATATATGCCAATGGACTGTTGCAGTGGTGGGTGACGTGAAGCCTCATTCTCTGCTATGACATGCAGACTGATTCTCTGCTGACATGAAGCCAGATTCTCTGTTACGGGACCTCTCTCCTCTGCCTGTGTGTGTGCTGGGCCTAAATATATGCCAATGGACTGTTGGCAGTGGTGGCTGACGTGAAGCCTCATTCTCTGCTATGACATGCAGACTAATTCTCTGCTGACATGAAGACAGATTCTCTGTTACGGGACCTCCCTCCTCTGCCTGGGTGCTGGGCCTAAATATATGCCAATGGACTGTTGCAGTGGTGGCTGACGTGAAGCCTCATTCTCTGCTATGACATGCAGACTGATTCTCTGCTGACATGAAGCCAGATTCTCTGTTACGGGACCTCTCTCCTCTGCCTGTGTGTGTGCTGGGCCTAATATATGCCAATGGACTGTTGCAGTGGTGGCTGACGTGAAGCCTCATTCTCTGCTATGACATGCAGACTGATTCTCTGCTGACATGAAGCCAGATTCTCTGTTACGGGACCTCTCTCCTCTGCCTGTGTGTGTGCTGGGCCTAAATATATGCCAATGGACTGTTGCAGTGGTGGCTGACGTGAAGCCTCATTCTCTGCTATGACATGCAGACTAATTCTCTGCTGACATGAAGACAGATTCTCTGTTACGGGACCTCCCTCCTCTGCCTGGGTGCTGGGCCTAAATATATGCCAATGGACTGTTGCAGTGGTGGCTGACGTGAAGCCTCATTCTCTGCTATGACATGCAGACTAATTCTCTGCTGACATGAAGACAGATTCTCTGTTACGGGACCTCTCTCCTCTGCCTGGGTGCCGGGGCCTAAATATCTGAGAATGGACTGTTCCAGTGGTGGGTGACGGGAAGCCAGATTCTCTGCTATGGAACCTCTCTCCAATTGATTTTGGTTAATTTTTATTTATTTAATTTTTATTTTAATTCATTTCCCTATCCACATTTGTTTGCAGGGGATTTACCTACATGTTGCTGCCTTTTGCAGCCCTCTAGCTCTTTCCTGGGCTGTTTTACAGCCTTTTTAGTGCCGAAAAGTTCGGGTCCCCATTGACTTCAATGGGGTTCGGGTTCGGGACGAAGTTCGGATCGGGTTCGGATCCCGAACCCGAACATTTCCGGGATGTTCGGCCGAACTTCTCGAACCCGAACATCCAGGTGTTCGCTCAACTCTACTGATAATACAACCATATGCATCCATTATGAATGGATCTGCTTTATATCAATTTTAATGAATCTCACCCTTGAGTGTCTGTTAACCCCAAGGACACTGCCACATTTCACCTTAAGGACCAGGCCATTTTTTTTAAATCTGACATGTGTCACTTTATGTGGTGATAACTTTGAAATGCTTTTTACTTATACAGGCCATTCTGAGATTGTTTTCCTGTCACCTATTGTATTTCATGACAGTTGTAAAATTGGGTCCAAAAATTTCATTTTTATTTATGAAAAATTACCAAATTTGCCAAAAATTTTGAAAAATTTACAAATTTCAATTTCTCTACTTCTATAATAGATAGTAATACCTAAACTTTACATTCCCCATATGTCTATTTAATGTTTGCATCATTTTGTGAATGCAATTATATTTTTGGGAACATTAGAAGGCTTAGAAATTTAGAAGCAAATCTAGAAATTTTTCTGAAAATTTCCAAAACCCACATATTAAAGACCAGTTCAGGTCTGAAGTCACTTTGTAAGGCTTACTTAATAGAAACCAACCAAAAATTACCCCATTTTAGAAATGACACACCTCAAGGTATTCAAAACTGATTTTAAAAAACTTTGTGAACCCTTTAGATGTTGCTCAAGAATTAATAAAAAATGGAGATGAAATTTCTGAATTTCACTTTGGGCAGATTTTTCATTCTAATCCATTTTTTTTTTCTGCCAACAAAGCAAGGGTTAACAGCCAAACAAAACTCAATATTTATTGCCCTGATTCTGTAGTTTACAGAAACACCCCATATGTGGTCGTAAACTGCTGTATAGGCACACGACAGGGCGCAGAAGGAAAGGAACGCCATATGGTTCTTGGAAGGCAGATTTCACTGGGATAATTTTAAGCTCCCATGTCACACTTGAAGACCCCCTGATGCACCCCTAGATTAGAAACTTCCCGAAAAATGACCTCAATTTAGAAACTACACCCCTCAAGGTATTCAAAACTGATTTTACTAACTTTTTAACCCTTTAGGTGTTGCACAAGAATTAATGGAAAATGGAGATGAAATTTCTGAATTTCACTTTATTGCCAGATTTTCCATTTTAATCCATTTTTTCCGCTAACAAAGCAAGGGTTAAAAACCAAACAAAACTCAATGTGTATTGCCCTGATTCTGTAGTTTATAGAAACACCCCATATGTGATCGCAAACTGCTATAAGGGCACATGGCAGGGCGCAGCAGAAAAGAAACGCCATATGGTTTTTAGAAGACAGATTTGCTAGACTGTTTTTTTGACACCATGTCCCATTTGAAGCACCTCTATAATTTAAACTCCAAAAAAGTGAATAAATTTTGGAAAGTACGGGATAAGGTGGCAGTTTTGTTGGTACTATTTTAGGGTACATATGATTTTTATATTACACTTTTTGTGAGCAAGGTATCAAAAAATTGCTGTTTTGGCACAGTTTTATTTTTTGTTATTTACGTTCATCTGACAGGTTAGATCATGTGGTATTTTTATAGAGAAGGTTGTTACAAATGTGACAATACCAAATATGACTTTTTTTGGTTGCTTGTTTCAGCTTCATGTAATAAAGCAATGATTTGTTTGTGTGTCCACATTCTGAAAGCTTTATTTTTTTTATTTTTGGGTGACTGGGTGACTTTAGGGGCTCATTTTGATTGGTACTATTGTGGGGTGCGTATGACTTTTAGATTGCTTGGTATTAAACTTTTTGTGATGTAAGGTGACAAAAAATTGCTTTTTTGACACACTTTTTATTTTTATTTTTTACGGTGTTCATCTGAGGGGTTAGTTCGTGTAATATTTTTATACAGAAAATTCTTCTGGATGCCTCAATACTTAATATCTCTACTTTTTCTTATTTATTTAAGTTCTACACAATAATATCATTTTTGAAACAGAAAAAATCATTTTAGTGTCTCCATAATGTGAGATTGTCTTAGGTAGGGTACCATTTTGCGGGATGAGATGACTTTTATTGGCACTATTTTGGGGTGCATATGACTTTTTGATTGCTTCCTCTTATATCTTTTGTGATGTAAGGTGAAAAAAAATTGCTATTTTAGCACTGTTTCTATTATTTACTTTTACAGTGTTCATCTGAGGGGTTAAATCATTTGATATTTTTATACAGCAGGTTGTTACGGACACGTCAATACCTAATATGTATACTTTTTAAATTTACCCAAGTTTTACACAATAACAGCATTTTTGAAACAAAAAAAATATTCTTTTAGTGTCTCCATATGCTGAGAGCCATAGTTTTTTTTTTGGTCAATTGTCTTAGGCAGGGGCTCATTTTTTGAGGTATGAGGTGACGGTTAGATTGGTACTATTTTGGGGGGCATACGCCTTTTTGATCGCCTGGTGTTGCACTTTTAGTGATGTAAGGTGACAAAAAAAAGTTGTTTTTAGCACAGGTTTTTAATTTTTTGACGGTGTTCACCTGAGAGTTTAGGTCATGTGGTAATTTTATATTTGTTACGGACGTGGCAATACCTAATATGTCAACTTTTTTATTTATTTAAGTTTTACAAAATAATATCATTTTTGAAACAAAAAATCATGTTTAGTGTCTCCATATTCTGAGAGCCATAGTTTTTTTGTGTTTTAGGCGATTGTCTCAGGTAGGGTATCATTTTTGCGGGATAAGGTGTCAATTAGATTGGCACTTTGGGGTGCAAATGACTTGATTGCTTGCTATTAGACTTTTTGCTATGTAAGGTGACAGTAAATGGCTTTTTTGATACCCTTTTTATTTTATTTTTTATGGTGTTCACCTTAGGGGTTAGGTCATGTGCATGTTGTTACGGATGCAGCAATACCTAATATGTACACTTTTTTATTTACTTAAATTTTACACAATAAGAGCATTTTTTAAACCAAAAAAATTATGTTTTAGTGTTTCTATAGTCTAAGAGCCATAGTGTTTTTTTTGTTTTTTGGGCGATTGTCTTAGGTAGCAGATTATTTTTTGCGGGATGAGGTGACGGTTAGATTGGTACTATTTTGGGGGGCATACATCTATTTGATTGCTTGGGTCATGTGATATTTTTATAGAGCTAGTTTATATGTGGAATACCGAATATGTCTACTTTTCTTTTTTTCCCTATTCATTTTATTTATTTTTTACTTTATTTTGGGAAAAGGAGTTATTTTTTATTTGAAACTCTTCTTTTTTCTTTGTAAAACTTAATTTTTTCACTTTATCTTTTGTCCTACTCTGGGACTTCAGCTTTTAGGGGTCTGATCCCCTTTACAATGCATCACAATACTTCTGTATTGTGATGCATTGGCTATAACTGCATTGGCTATACAGCTATTTGCCTGTGAGATCCAGGAAGCTGGATCTCACAGGTTCTCCTGGAAGGCAGCCACTATGGCTAAGGAAGGCATCAAGCTGCCTTCCCTGCCATTGAGTCCCCGTCACAGCAGCACGGGGATCCGATGGCTGCTCTCTCCCTCCCACCACACATCGCACGAGCCGTGGTCAGCGCTGATCACGGCAAATCAAGGGTTAATGCAACGGAATCTGTGATTTCACCAATGCCTGCGCATGAAGCAGGGGCCCGGCTATCAGTGACTTCTGAACCTCTGCTGCGGATTGGGCAGGTGCATCTTCTGCACCCACCCGATCACAGCGCCAAACATGTACTGTGCTGGTCCTTAAGTCATGGACATCTGCGTAATACATGTGCAGTGCAGGTACTTGAATGGTTAAATAATCCCTAGAATTGTTTAGCATAATTTTATATAATTCCAGAGTCTACATGCCTGGATATGACTGAATAACACATATTTAAAAATTCTCACAAGACTTCTCAGTAGCGTCACATGAAATTAACTCACAAATATGTGATATTTTTCCACTGCCACATTTAGTATTTAAAATAACAGCTTCTTTTAAACATTCATTCTAAAAAAAGAAGCCTCATTATTATGAATACAGTGTTTTCTAAGGAATTGAATGAGCATTAGCTGCATTCAAGACAGTGCCAAAATATATTTAACACAGTCTTGCTTTATTTTTTTATTCATTTTATCATGCCATATCATTTTCATTGTGCAGTAATAAAAGAAAAAAGTGTTTTTAAATAAATGGTTATTACACCATGTAGCTAATTATTCATAAAGCTTAATGCAGACCATCCAAAACCAGAATTTAAAGGGGTTGACTCATGAAGACAACCTTGTCCATAGGACATACAGGGAGTGCAGAATTATTAGGCAAGTTGTATTTTTGAGGATAAATTTTATTATTGAACAACAACCATGTTCTCAATGAACCCAAAAAACTCATTAATATCAAAGCTGAATATTTTGGAAGTAGTTTTTAGTTTGTTTTTAGTTTTAGCTATTTTAGGGGGATATCTGTGTGTGCAGGTGACTATTACTGTGCATAATTATTAGGCAGCTTAACAAAAAACAAATATATACCCATTTCAATTATTTATTTTTACCAGTGAAACCAATATAACATCTCAACATTCACAAATATACATTTCTGACATTCAAAAACAAAACAAAAACAAATCAGTGACCAATATAGCCACCTTTCTTTGCAAGGACACTCAAAAGCCTGCTATCCATGGATTCTGTCAGTGTTTTGATCTGTTCACCATCAACATTGCGTGCAGCAGCAACCACAGCCTCCCAGACACTGTTCAGAGAGGTGTACTGTTTTCCCTCCTTGTAAATCTCACATTTGATGATGGACCACAGGTTCTCAATGGGGTTCAGATCAGGTGAACAAGGAGGCCATGTCATTAGATTTTCTTCTTTTATACCCCTTCTTGCCAGCCATGCTGTGGAGTACTTGGACGCGTGTGATGGAGCATTGTCCTGCATGAAAATCATGTTTTTCTTGAAGGATGCAGACTTCTTCCTGTACCACTGCTTGAAGAAGGTGTCTTCCAGAAACTGGCAGTAGGACTGGGAGTTGAGCTTGACTCCATCCTCAACCCGAAAAGGCCCCACAAGCTCATCTTTGATGATACCAGCCCAAACCAGTACTCCACCTCCACCTTGCTGGCGTCGGACTAGAGCTCTCTGCCCTTTACCAATGCAGCCACGGGCCCATCCATCTGGCCCATCAAGACTCACTCTCATTTCATCAGTCCATAAAACCTTAGAAAAATCAGTCTTGAGATATTTCTTGGCCCAGTCTTGACGTTTCAGCTTGTGTGTCTTGTTCAGTGGTGGTCGTCTTTCAGCCTTTCTTACCTTGGCCATGTCTCTGAGTATTGCATACCTTGTGCTTTTGGGCACTCCAGTGATGTTGCAGCTCTGAAATATGGCCAAACTGGTGGCAAGTGGCATCTTGGCAGCTGCACGCATGACTTTTCTCAGTTCATGGGCAGTTATTTTGCGCCTTGGTTTTTCCACACGCTTCTTGCGACCTTGTTGACTATTTTGAATGAAACGCTTGATTGTTCGATGATCACGCTTCAGAAGCTTTGCAATTTTAAGAGTGCTGCATCCCTCTGCAAGATATCTCACTATTTTTGCCTTTTCTGAGCCTGTCAAGTCCTTCTTTTGACCCATTTTGCCAAAGGAAAGGAAGTTGCCTAATAATTATGCACACCTGATATAGGGTGTTGATGGCATTAGACCACACCCCTTCTCATTACAGAGATGCATATCACCTAATATGCTTAATTGGTTGTAGGCTTTCAAGCCTATACAGCTTGGAGTAAGACAACATGCATAAAGAGGATGATGTGGTCAAAATACTCATTTGCCTAATAATTCTGCACTCCCTGTATATTATATAGCTCAAAGAGTGAGAGATTCCATTTGAATCCAGCCAAAACAGAGAACCTCCTGAGGTTCATCAGAAGTTTCAAAACCACAGGTATGGAGCTTTAACTCATTTTTCGATAAAATACAGGAGAATTAGGCATAATAATGTGCCATATTATACCTGTCTAAGTTCTAGTTCACACTTCAGTGATTTGATTAATGAATTCTATAAGTGATTATGAGCCAAAACCAGGAGTGACGCCTACAGAGAGATACAATATAATGGAAAGATTTGCACCTGTTCTGTGTTTTTGACCCACACCTGGTTTTGGCTCACCATCACTGTTGGAAATCACTGACCAAAACACTGAAGTGTGGATGTGGTCTAAAGGCAGTGTTTAGGATTCTATAGGATGAAGAATTCTCTAGCAATGTCCAATTATATTGTTTCCAGGGTAACCAACTCTTGTGAGTTTGTATGATATCCCCCCCCCCCCTATGAAATTAGCATATGGTTCCTAGAAATAGAGGAATAATGTAGATTATGAGCTCCAATGAAATAAAGACTGGTGTGAGGGATGATGTACTGTAAGTGCAGATCCATGGAATACATTATGTTTGTACTATGCAAGCAACAAGAAATAAAGGTTCAGATTTAGTAGCCATCGTTACACTGAGTCTGTCACCATAAAATCACCAGACACAATGTCGTATAGGGCTAGCTCAGCTGAATGTAATGAGGGTGAGCCCAAACCATTCTGCCTTCCTCTGCCAGTTCCTCCCTCCTCTTTTTGATTGACAGGGCTAAGTTCCTGCATAGTCATCTATAATCGAGAAGGAGAGAGGGGCTGGTGCAAAGAATGACTTCCCTCGGTGCCCTTAACTGCTAATTTTCATATGAATTAAAAGTACTTTTTATCATATCATTCCTCTGATCTAGTCCTACAAGGTATTGTGCCTGGCTTATCAGTGAATTTACTTAATTCTTTTTATTTAAATTTATGAATATGATGTCATTTCTCCTTCTAAACTAACTGTATTATCTTCTTGGAAGGTGTGATCAGGACAGCTTTACCAAACATGGACCGAGAAGTCAAGGAACAATACCAAGTACTTATCCAAGCCAAGGACATGGGAGGGCAACTAGGTGGTTTGGCAGGCACTACCACTGTCAATATAACACTTACTGATGTCAATGATAATCCACCTAGGTTTCCCAAAAGTAAGTGTTTATTACAAACATATTTAGTAAATAGTTTTCTTTTTTATGTATAATGTAGCTTTTTTTTTGTGTTTTAGTAATGTACTTGTATATACGCAGAGGCATCTTTTGGGTCCTGTGGGGATTTTCTCTTGTAGACAGGTTAGCGGACGCAGTATAGAGGCAAGGAACAAGGTTGTAAATCAAACTTCAGTGTTTTATTCACACTCAGCAAAACATAACAGTCTTGGTACTTGTTCATACACAGCAAAACAAAACAATGTTCACCTGGAATTCTAGGTGTCAGTTCACACCAGTTTGAATGCTCAGCCACAGAAAAGTTCACTGGTAGGCTTCCAGGCGGCCTGCATGATTTTTTGCAGTTTTCAGCCTTCAGTACAGAGGACTCCATAGCTTCACTGTTAGATGGAGGTAGATCCACACCACCTGATAGTGCTGACTATGTGGGGAGTAGCCATCCACCCACCGCTTTTGACTACTCCCAGTGAAAGTCATTCCAGCTTTACAGGCATACTAAACTGCTGCAATAATGACACTTGAGAAAAACTGGCTCTTACCTCACTGAGGCCAGGAACCACAGTGACACATACAGACCATCAATGATGGCTTCTTGTTCCTTCCTACATACCCCTCCCTTTGTTCAACTCTGAGGGGATGGACACACATAAACAGTGTACCCGGGTCAGGGCATCCGCATTTCCTTGTAACTGGCCTGCCCTGTGTTCCACCGAAAACTTGAAATTTTGCAAAGACAGAAACCACCGGGTGACCCGGGCATTTCTGTCCTTGGCCTGGTTCATCCATTTGAGAGGGGAGTGGTCGGTCACCAGACAAAACTTTCTCCCCAACAAATAATAGCGGAGAGACTCGAGTGCACCTGGTAGCCAGGCACTCTCTCTCCACTATACTATACCTGGTTTCGGCTGGAGTAAGTTTCTGGCTGAGGAAGACAACGGGATGCTCCTCCTCGTTGACTTCCTGAGACAGTACAGCACTGAGACCTACTTTGGAGGCATCAGTCTGTACTATATACTCCCTTTTGAAGTTGGGTGTCACCAAAACCGGGGACCAACACAGGGCTGACTTCAAAGCAGAGAAAGCCTTTTCCGCCTGCTCATTCTAGTGGACCGCCACTGACTTTCATCTCTTGAAAAGGCCTCTCAATGGTGCGGACACTGTAGCAAAGTGGGGGACAAACCTCATATAGTTTCCCACCATTCCCAGTAGTGACAGGTCGGGGCTAATTCCAAATTGCCTCAATTTAGTTCACCTGAGGTTTAATAACTCTAGGCCCAATTACATACCCCAGGTACTTGGTCTCTTCTAACCCTATTGCCCACTTTTTTGGGTTAGCGGTTAAGCCAGCCTTCCTAAGGGACTCCACTACAGCCTGTACTTTAGGTAGGTGACTTTCCCAGTCAGTACTGTGGCTAACGAAATCGTCCAGGTACGCCAAAGTGTACAGATGATGTGGACGGAGTACAATGTCCATTAGCCTTTGAAACGTGGCAGGAGCGCCATGTAGACCAAAGGGTAATACCTTGTACTGACACAGCCCCTCTGGTGTGATGAAAGCAGTTTTCTCCTTGGCAGCCTCCATCAAGGGTACTTGCCAGTACCCTTTGGTGAGGTCTAAAACAGAAAAATACCGGGCTTGGCATAACTTCTCAATAAGCTCATCCACTTGGGGCATGGGATATGCATCAAACTTGGAAACCCCATTAAGTTTGCGGAAGTCATTACAGAATCGTAATGTAACGGCTTGGGTATTAGGACTTTTTGACAACTCGATGACAACTAGCTGTAACATCAGCTGCACTTCTTCCGAGATGGCTTGTCTCCCCGACTCAGGTACCCGGTATGGTTTCAACCGGATCCTGGCCTGAGGCTTAGTGACAATGTCATGTCGGATGATAGAAGTGCGTCCAGGGAGGACCGAATACACATCTGTGTTCCCGCTGACAAACTCCCTGGCCCCCTAAGTCTATTTAGAGTAAAGGTTATCAGCAATTGTTACTGTGGCAACTGCTTCCCTCGTATCAGACTGTGGGACTGGAAACTCTACCCCCAGAAAACCCATCCGGGGGCTGTTGTCCATATTGATCCCCCTATCTTTCCACGGTTTCAGTAAGTTTACATGGTACACCTGCTTCAGCTTTCTCCGCCTGGAGTACCTCACAATTTTTAAAGAGGCTAAGGAGGGAAATTATCAGCAGAATAATTTTGAGCCAAGGCTCTAACTCGTCCGAATGTCGCGGTACGTCTGCGACAGTACTCCCCCTTCTACAGGTGACCTCTGGGCACCCAGGACCAAACATATCAGGATGCGACCTGTGAAAGGCTTTGACCAAATGACTGCCATTCACGTCAGATGCCGGTACCCACATTCTCTCCTCTGGTCCATAACCCTTTCAGTGAACAAGCCACTGAAGAGCTCTACGGAGAACTGGAGAGTAAATAATCTTGGCAATCTGGAATTCCAAACTGCCATCCACCATGACAGGAGCGGGTGGCAAAGGGGATTACTCCAAAGGTTCAACATATCTCTTCAGCAAAGATTTGTGAAACACATTATGAATTTTAAGAGCCTGAGGAAGTTCTAGACAAAAAGCTACAGGATTAATAATGGCAGATCTTATATGGACCAGCGGTCGTTTCACGGCAAACTTTGCTTGTTCGTGGTTCGCCGAACAGGCAAACATATGGTGATATCCGCTGGCGCCATATTATTTTGCATTGTGCCGAACTTTGACCCAAGACACATCCATCAGGTGGGACAGGACAGCCAATTGAGATGTTTCAGCACATTGACACTCCCCCACCCTAAAAATAAACCCATTTTACATTCAGTCTTTTGCCAGTGTAGGGAGAGGTTGCTGTGTGTAGCAGGGATGGACTGTTAGAGACACCAAATGCAGTGCATTTGTATTGTTCAGCAGTTGTGTGCGGTTCTGGTGCGATACCACAGCTATACAGAGTGACAAACGCTACTGGAAGAACTAATTTCAACTGGTGTGATATACCAGTTTCCCCCCCAAAAAAAACGATTGAGGAAGGGGTGTGATATACCTATGATATAATTTCTATATAGTGCATTTGTATTGTTCAGCAGTTGTGTGCGGTTCTGGTGCGATACCACAGCTATACAGAGAGACAAACGCTATTGGAACAACTAATTGCAACTGTTGTGATATACCAGTTGCCCCCCAAAAAACTGATTAAGGCAGGGGTGTGATATGCCTATAATATAATTTATATATAGTGCATGTGCAGCATTTGTGTGCAGTTCTGCTAAGATACCACAGCTATACAGAGGGACAAACTCTACTGGAAGAACTAACTTCAACTGGTGTGATACACCAGTTGACCCCCAAAAATACTGATTGAGGCAGGGATGTGATATGCCTATAATATAATATATGTATATATATATATATATATATATATATATATAGTGTATTTGTATTGTGCAGCATATAAAAAGTCTGCACACCTCTGTTAAAATGTAATGTTTCTGTGATGTAAAAAAAAAAAAAAAAAAAAAAAGACAAAGAAAAATCACTTCAGAACTTTACTTTTTCCACCTTTAAGGTGACCTATAAACTGTACAACTCAATTGAAAAACAAACTGAAATCTTTTAGGTGGAGGGAAGAAAGCAAAGAAAACTAAAATAATGTGCTTGCATAAGTGTGCACGCCCTCTTATAACTGGGGATGTAGCTGTGTTCAGAATCAAGCAATCACATTCAAAATCATGCTAAATAGGAGTCAGCATACACCTGCCATCATTTAAAGTGCCTCTGATTAACCTCAAATAAAGTTCAGCTGCTCTAGTTGGTCTTTCCTGAAATTTTCTTAGTTGCATCCCCGAGCAAAAGACATCGTCCACAGAGAGCCTCCAAAGCATCAGGGGGATCTCATTGTTAAAGGTATCAGTCAGGAGAAGGATACAAAATAATTTCCAAGGCATTAGATATACCATGGAACACCATGAAGACAGTCATCATCAAGTGGAGAAAATATGGCACAACAGTGACATTACCAAGAACTGGATGTCCCTCCAAAATTTATGAAAAGACGCAAGGAAAACTCATCTGAGAGGCTACTAAGAGGCCTACAGCAACATTAAAGGAGCTGCAGGAATATCTGGCAAGTACTGGCTGTGTGGTACATGTGACAACAAACTCCCGTATTCTTCATATGTCTGGGCTATGGGGTAGAGTGGCAAGACGAAAGCCTTTTCTTACGAAGAAAAACATTCAAGCCAGGTTGCATTTTGCAAAAACACATCTGTATCCCAAAAGCATGTGGGAAAAGGTGTTATGGTCTGATGAAACCAAGATTGAACTTTTTGGCCATAATTCCAAAAGATATGTTTGGTGCAAAAACAACACTGTACATCATCAAAAGAACACCATACCCACAGTGAAGCATGGTGGTGGCAGCATCATGCTTTAGGGATGTTTTTCTTCAGCTGGAACTGGGGCCCTTGTTAAGCTAGATGGAATTATGAACAGTTCCAAACACCAGTCGATATTGGCACACAACCTTCAGGCTTCTGCTAGAGAGCTGAACATGAAGAGGGACTTCATCTTTCAGCATGACAACGACCCAAAGAGAACATCCAAATCAACAAAGGAATGGCTTCACCAGAAGAAGATTAAAGTTTTGGAATGGCCCAGCCAGAGCCCAGACCTGAATCCGATGGAAAATCTGTTGGGTGAATATGAAGAGGGATGTGCACAGGAGATGCCCTCGCAATCTGACAGATTTGGAGTGATTTTGCAAAGAAGAGTGGGCAAATCTTGCCAAGTCAAAATGTGCCATGCTGATAGACTTTTTATATCCACTTTAGATACTCCAAATGCCATAAATAGGTTTGCCAAGCTCTGTGAGAATTTTGTGCCCATCACGGCACTGACCAACTCTAAATAGTACACTTTTTTTTTCCGTATGGGAACTATAAAAAAGTGCAAAAAATTTGTTTTTAGAAATAAAAAAATCACCCTCCTTTTCCCAAAATAATAATAAAAGAACAAAAATAATAAATAAAATACACATCATAGGTGTGCCAATGTGCGAAAATGGCCATAGTATAAAAATATATTCTCCATACGGCAAACGGCAAAACTGAAAAAAAAATACATCCTAATGGCCTATCTGAAGTTTTTGGTAGCTTCATTTTCTACAAAAAGATTAAATAAAAAGTGATCAAATAGTCATACACACCCCACAATAGTATCATTGAAAAGTTCAGATCACCCCGCAAAAAAATGAGCCCCCATATAGCTCCATACACATAATTACAAAACAGTTATAGGGGTCTAAATATTTCTTCCCACTTTTACATTTTTTATCACTATCAAAACGCAAAGAAAACTATACATATAAGGTATCACCGGATTCGTACTGACCTGTAGAAAAGTAACTGGTCAGTTTTATCGTACATCGAACGTCGTAAATAAAAAAAAATTAAACTGTAAAACTGTGGTGGAATTGCATTTTTTTACAATTTCACCCCATTTGGAATTTTTTTTGCCCACTTTCCACTACATCCTATGCAACATTAAATGGTGGCATCGGAAAGTACAACTTGTCCTACAGAAATCAAGCCCTGATAATGCTATGTGAACAGACAAATAAAAAAGTTATGGCTCTGGGAAGGCAGGGAGCTTAAAACGAAAACGCAAAAAAAAAAAATCTTCGGTTCTGAAAGGGTTAAGGCTGCGTTCACACGGGCGAGATTTCCATGCGGGTGCAATGCGTTAGGTGAACGTATTGCACCCGCACTGAATTTGGACCCATTCATTTCTATGGGGCTGTGCACATGAGCTGTGATTTTCACGCATCACTTATGCGTTGCGTGAAAATCGCAGCATGCTCTATATTGTGCGTTTATAACGCAACGCAGGCCCCATAGAAGTGAATGGGGCTGAGTGAAAATCGCAAGCATCCGCAAGCAAGTGCGGATGCGGTGCGATTTTCACTCATGGTTGCTAAGATGACAGTCTATTCACTGTATAAGGGAAAATAATAGCATTCTGAATACAGAATGCTTAGTAGGTGGTCAATTGAGGGTTAAAAAAACTTTTTTCTACATCACAAAACTGGCCCTCCACCCTCCCACCCTTGCCGGGAAAGTGATGAAGGCAGTGGAGAAATGCAATTTGTACAAAAAAATAAAAATTTATGCAAGTCACATTGAAAATGATACGAAAATGTAATTTGCTTATTTTCACACCAGAAGAATGTAAGATAAATTAGGTCCTAAGTTTCCATAAATAGATGGTCTCTTTAAAGGGGTTGTCCAGTGATATAAAACTATATAAACATGGTACTGTTTACATAAAATCAGTTACTTATTAATAATGTGTTTTGGGTTGACACAATCCTTTCATATGACCAATTGCTTCCTTTAGAAGCAACATGTTCGGCTCAGGAAGCTCTTTACTGAAACTGTTAGGACTCTTTCACACGGGCGTCATGTTTTTTGCCCGAATAAGATGCGGGTGCGTTGCGGGAAAATGCGCGATTTTTCCGCGCGAGTGCAAAACATTGTAATGCGCTTTGCACTCGCGTGAGAAAAATTGCGCATGTTTGGTACCCAAACCCGAACTTCTTCACAAAAGTTCGGGCTTGGGATTGATGTTCTGAAGATTGTATTATTTTCCCTTATAACATGGAAAATAATAGCATTCTGAATACAGAATTCATAGTATAATAGTGCTGGAAGGGTAAAAAATAAATAAAAAAGTTAACTCACCTTATCCTCCAGCACTATTATACTATGCATTCTGTATTCAGAATGCTATTATTTTCCCTTGTAACCATGTTATAAGGGAAAATAATACAGTGAATAGACTGCTACCTAGAACCCATGCGTGAAAATCGCACCGCATCCGCACTTGCTTGCGGATGCTTGCGATTTTCATGGAACCCCATTCATTTCTATGCTGCATGCTGCGATTTTCACGCTACGCATAAGTGATGCGTGAAAATCACCGCTCATGTGAACAGCCCCATAGAAATGAATGGGTCAGGATTCAGTGCGGGTGCAATACGTTCAACTCACGCATCGCACCCGCGCGGAATACTCGCCCGTGTGAAAGTGGCCTTAGTGCAGACTTTAGCGGAAATTAGATGCTGCTTTCTAAATCATTGAAATCCAGAATTGTGGCACATGGTGCATGTGGACTTACTGAGTTTGGCATGCTCATTTTAAAGGGGGCATTCAGTGAAGGACAATGTCACAAGACTGCAGATCTGAAAAGTAAAGTTGGAGTCCAAACTTAAAACATATTATTATTAGTAATTTACCAATTTTATGGAAATGTAATCATTTTTGTATAGTTTTATATCATTGAATAGCTCCCTTAGTTCTTAATGATCTAGTTTACATCAAAATGATTAATAACCTGAGGCTCTTTTCTTTAAACTAGAGTATATTTGTCTTTTTTCATTTCATGCATCTCAAAGACCTGCAAATCAAAATTTTCCCATGACAGCTTCTATTTAGACACAATTATCTCCCTTAACCTATAATTATAATAATATCACTTCCTAAATGAATGACTTAATTAGCCAAAAAAGATTTGTGTTATATTTAGGGATGAGCGAACTCGAACTGTATAGTTCGGGTTCGTACCGAATTTTGGGGTGTCCGTGACACGGACCCGAACCCGGACATTTTCGTAAAAGTCCGGGTTCGGGTTCGGTGTTCGTCGCTTTCTTCGCGCTTTTGTGACGCTTTCTTGGCGCTTTTTGAAAGGCTGCAAAGCAGCCAATCAACAAGCGTCATACTACTTGCCCCAAGAGGCCATCACAGCCATGCCTACTATTGGCATGGCTGTGATTGGCCAGAGCACCATGTGACCCAGCCTCTATTTAAGCTGGAGTCACATAGCGCCGCCCGTCACTCTGCTCTGATTAGCGTAGGGAGAGGTTGCGGCTGCGACAGTAGGGCGAGATTAGGCAGATTAACTCCTCCAAAGGACTTGATTAACTGATCGATCTGCAGCTGTGGTCCTCAATTGCTCACTGTTTTTAGGCTGCCCAGACCGTTTGTCAGTCACATTTTTCTGGGGTGATCGGCGGCCATTTTGTGTCTTGTGGTGCGCCAGCACAAGCTGCGACCAAGTGCATTTAACCCTCAATAGTGTGGTTGTTTTTTGGCTAAAGCCTACATCAGGGTGAAGCTGTCACACCAAGTGCATTTAACCAGCAATAGTCTATTTATTTTTTGGCCATATACTACATCAGGGGCAAGCTGCGCCTGTCACCAAGTGCATTTAACCCTCAATGGTGCGTTTGTTTTTTGGCTAAAGCCTACATCAGGGTGAAGCTGTCACACCAAGTGCATTTAACCAGCAATAGTCTGTTTATTTTTTGGCCATATACTACATCAGGGGCAAGCTGCGCCCGTCACCAAGTGCATTTAACCCTCAGTAGTGTGGTTGGTCAAGCTATCACACCAAGTGCATTTAACCAGCAATAGTCTGTTCATTTTTTGGCCATATACTAAATCAGGGGCAAGCTGCGCCCGTCACCAAGTGCATTTAACCAGCAATAGTCTGTTCATTTTTTGGCCATATACTACATCAGGGGCAAGCTGCGCCCGTCACCAAGTGCATTTAACCCTCAGTAGTGTGGTTGGTCAAGCTGTGACACCAAGTGCATTTAACCAGCAATAGTCTGTTCATTTTTTGGCCATATACTACATCAGGGGCAAGCTGCGCCCATCACCAAGTGCATTTAACCAGCAATAGTGTGGTTATTTTTTGGCCATATCCCAGTCTAATTCTGTCACTAAATCCATACCGGTCACCCAGCGCCTAAATACTAGGCCTCAAATTTATATCCCGCTAAATCTCTCGTTACCGCTGTCCTGTTGTGGCTGGGAAAGTTATTTAGTGTCCGTCAAAGCACATTTTTTGTTCTGGGTTGAAATACAATTCCCAATTTAGCAATTTAAAAATTTAGTGGTTTCTGCTGTATCAGAGCTATTTGAAATCTATCCCTAAAAGGGTATATAATATTCAAGGTGCACATAGGGTCATTCAGAATAACTTCACACACCCGCTACTGTGCATTTCCAAGTCTAATTCTGGCACTAAACCCATACCTGTCACCCAGCGCCTAAATACTAGGCCTCAAATTCATATCCAGCTAAATCTGTCGTTAGTGCTGTAGCTGGGCGAGTTATTTAGTGTCCGTTCAAGCACATTTCTTGTTCTGGGTTGAAATACAATTCCCAATTTAGCAATTTCATAATTTAGTGGTTTCTGCTATATCAGAGCTATTTGAAATCTATCCCTAAAAGGGTAGATCATATTGAAGGTGCACATAGGGACATTCAGAATAACTTCACACACCCGCTACTGTGCATTTCCAAGTCTAATTCTGTCACTAAACCCATACCTGTCACCCAGCGCCTAAATACTAGGCCTCAAATTTATATCCAGCTAAATCTGTCCTTAGTGCTGTAGCTGGGCGAGTTATTTAGTGTCCGTTCAAGCACATTTCTTGTTCTGGGTTGAAATACAATTCCCAATTTAGCAATTTCATAATTTAGTGGTTTCTGCTATATCAGAGCTATTTGAAATCTATCCCTAAAAGGGTATATAATATTCAAGGTGCACATTGGGTCATTCAGAATAACTTCACACACACCCGCTACTGTGTATTTCTAAGTCTAATTCTGTCACTAAACCCATACCTGTCACCCAGCGCCTAAATACTAGGCCTCAAATTTATATCCTGCTAAATCTCTCGTTAACGCTGTCCTGTTGTGGCTGGGAAAGTTATTTAGTGTCCGTCAAAGCACATTTTTTGTTCTGGGTTGAAATACAATTCCCAATTTAGCAATTTCATAATTTAGTGGTTTCTGCTATATCAGAGCTATTTGAAATCTATCCCTAAAAGGGTATATAATATTCAAGGTGCACATTGGGTCATTCAGAATAACTTCACACACACCCGCTACTGTGTATTTCTAAGTCTAATTCTGTCACTAAACCCATACCTGTCACCCAGCGCCTAAATACTAGGCCTCAAATTTATATCCTGCTAAATCTCTCGTTAACGCTGTCCTGTTGTGGCTGGGAAAGTTATTTAGTGTCCGTCAAAGCACATTTTTTGTTCTGGGTTGAAATACAATTCCCAATTTAGCAATTTCATAATTTAGTGGTTTCTGCTATATCAGAGCTATTTGAAATCTATCCCTAAAAGGGTATATAATATTCAAGGTGCACATTGGGTCATTCAGAATAACTTCACACACACCCGCTACTGTGTATTTCTAAGTCTAATTCTGTCACTAAACCCATACCTGTCACCCAGCGCCTAAATACTAGGCCTCAAATTTATATCCTGCTAAATCTCTCGTTAACGCTGTCCTGTTGTGGCTGGGAAAGTTATTTAGTGTCCGTCAAAGCACATTTTTTGTTCTGGGTTGAAATACAATTCCCAATTTAGCAATTTCATAATTTAGTGGTTTCTGCTATATCAGAGCTATTTGAAATCTATCCCTAAAAGGGTAGATCATATTGAAGGTGCACATAGGGACATTCAGAATAACTTCACACACCCGCTACTGTGCATTTCCAAGTCTAATTCTGTCACTAAACCCATACCTGTCACCCAGCGCCTAAATACTAGGCCTCAAATTTATATCCAGCTAAATCTGTCCTTAGTGCTGTAGCTGGGCGAGTTATTTAGTGTCCGTTCAAGCACATTTCTTGTTCTGGGTTGAAATACAATTCCCAATTTAGCAATTTCATAATTTAGTGGTTTCTGCTATATCAGAGCTATTTGAAATCTATCCCTAAAAGGGTATATAATATTCAAGGTGCACATTGGGTCATTCAGAATAACTTCACACACACCCGCTACTGTGTATTTCTAAGTCTAATTCTGTCACTAAACCCATACCTGTCACCCAGCGCCTAAATACTAGGCCTCAAATTTATATCCTGCTAAATCTCTCGTTAACGCTGTCCTGTTGTGGCTGGGAAAGTTATTTAGTGTCCGTCAAAGCACATTTTTTGTTCTGGGTTGAAATACAATTCCCAATTTAGCAATTTCATAATTTAGTGGTTTCTGCTATATCAGAGCTATTTGAAATCTATCCCTAAAAGGGTATATAATATTCAAGGTGCACATTGGGTCATTCAGAATAACTTCACACACACCCGCTACTGTGTATTTCTAAGTCTAATTCTGTCACTAAACCCATACCTGTCACCCAGCGCCTAAATACTAGGCCTCAAATTTATATCCTGCTAAATCTCTCGTTAACGCTGTCCTGTTGTGGCTGGGAAAGTTATTTAGTGTCCGTCAAAGCACATTTTTTGTTCTGGGTTGAAATACAATTCCCAATTTAGCAATTTCATAATTTAGTGGTTTCTGCTATATCAGAGCTATTTGAAATCTATCCCTAAAAGGGTATATAATATTCAAGGTGCACATTGGGTCATTCAGAATAACTTCACACACACCCGCTACTGTGTATTTCTAAGTCTAATTCTGTCACTAAATCCATACCGGTCACCCAGCGCCTAAATACTAGGCCTCAAATTTATATCCCGCTGAATTTGAATACAATACATTGGGCCAAATAATATATTTGTTGTTGTGGTGAACCATAACAATGAGAAAAACATCTAGTAAGGGACGCGGACGTGGACATGGTCGTGGTGGTGTTAGTGGACCCTCTGGTGCTGGGAGAGGACGTGGCCGTTCTGCCACATCCACACGTCCTAGTGTACCAACTACCTCAGGTCCCAGTAGCCGCCAGAATTTACAGCGATATATGGTGGGGCCCAATGCCGTTCTAAGGATGGTAAGGCCTGAGCAGGTACAGGCATTAGTCAATTGGGTGGCCGACAGTGGATCCAGCACGTTCACATTATCTCCCACCCAGTCTTCTGCAGAAAGCGCACAGATGGCGCCTGAAAACCAACCCCATCAGTCTGTCACATCACCCCCATGCATACCAGGGAAACTGTCTCAGCCTCAAGTTATGCAGCAGTCTCTTATGCTGTTTGAAGACTCCGCTGGCAGGGTTTCCCAAGGGCATCCACCTAGCCCTTCCCCAGCGGTGAAAGACATAGAATGCACTGACGCACAACCACTTATGTTTCCTGATGATGAGGACATGGGAATACCACCTCAGCATGTCTCTGATGATGACGAAACACAGGTGCCAACTGCTGCGTCTTTCTGCAGTGTGCAGACTGAACAGGAGGTCAGGGATCAAGACTGGGTGGAAGACGATGCAGGGGACGATGAGGTCCTAGACCCCACATGGAATGAAGGTCGTGCCACTGACTTTCACAGTTCGGAGGAAGAGGCAGTGGTGAGACCGAGCCAACAGCGTAGCAAAAGAGGGAGCAGTGGGCAAAAGCAGAACACCCGCCGCCAAGAGACTCCGCCTGCTACTGACCGCCGCCATCTGGGACCGAGCACCCCAAAGGCAGCTTCAAGGAGTTCCCTGGCATGGCACTTCTTCAAACAATGTGCTGACGACAAGACCCGAGTGGTTTGCACGCTGTGCCATCAGAGCCTGAAGCGAGGCATTAACGTTCTGAACCTGAGCACAACCTGCATGACCAGGCACCTGCATGCAAAGCATGAACTGCAGTGGAGTAAACACCTTAAAACCAAGGAAGTCACTCAGGCTCCCCCTGCTACCTCTTCTGCTGCTGCCGCCTCGGCCTATTCTGCTGCTGCCGCCTCGGCCTCTTCCTCCGCCTCTGGAGGAACGTTGGCACCTGCCGCCCAGCAAACGGGGGATGTACCACCAACACCACCACCACCACCTCCGTCACCAAGCGTCTCAACCATGTCACACGCCAGCGTTCAGCTCTCCATCTCACAAACATTTGATAGAAAGCGTAAATTCCCACCTAGCCACCCTCGATCCCTGGCCCTGAATGCCAGCATTTCTAAACTACTGGCCTATGAAATGCTGTCATTTAGGCTGGTGGACACAGACAGCTTCAAACAGCTCATGTCGCTTGCTGTCCCACAGTATGTTGTTCCCAGCCGGCACTACTTCTCCAAGAGAGCCGTGCCTTCCCTGCACAACCAAGTATCCGATAAAATCAAGTGTGCACTGCGCAACGCCATCTGTAGCAAGGTCCACCTAACCACAGATACGTGGACCAGTAAGCACGGCCAGGGACGCTATATCTCCCTAACTGCACACTGGGTAAATGTAGTGGCAGCTGGGCCCCAGGCGGAGAGCTGTTTGGCGCACGTCCTTCCGCCGCCAAGGATCGCAGGGCAACATTCTTTGCCTCCTGTTGCCACCTCCTCCTTCTCGGCTTCCTCCTCCTCTTCTTCCACCTGCTCATCCAGTCAGCCACACACCTTCACCACCAACTTCAGCACAGCCCGGGGTAAACGTCAGCAGGCCATTCTGAAACTCATATGTTTGGGGGACAGGCCCCACACCGCACAGGAGTTGTGGCGGGGTATTGAACAACAGACCGACGAGTGGTTGCTGCCGGTGAGCCTCAAGCCCGGCCTGGTGGTGTGTGATAATGGGCGAAATCTCGTTGCAGCTCTGGGACTAGCCAATTTGACGCACATCCCTTGCTTGGCGCATGTGCTGAATTTGGTGGTGCAGAAGTTCATTCACAACTACCCCGACATGTCAGAGCTGCTGCATAAAGTGCGGGCCGTCTGTTCGCGCTTCCGGCGTTCACATCCTGCTGCTGCTCGCCTGTCTGCGCTACAGCGTAACTTCGGCCTTCCCGCTCACCGCCTCATATGCGACGTGCCCACCAGGTGGAACTCCACCTTGCACATGCTGGACAGACTGTGCGAGCAGCAGCAGGCCATAGTGGAGTTTCAGCTGCAGCACGCACGGGTCAGTCGCACTACAGAACAGCACCACTTCACCACCAATGACTGGGCCTCCATGCGAGACCTGTGTGCCCTGTTGCGCTGTTTCGAGTACTCCACCAACATGGCCAGTGGCGATGACACCGTTATCAGCGTTACAATACCACTTCTATGTCTCCTTGAGAAAACACTTAGGGCGATGATGGAAGAGGAGGTGGCCCAGGAGGAGGAGGAGGAGGAGGAGGAAGAGGGGTCATTTTTAGCACTTTCAGGCCAGTCTCTTCGAAGTGACTCAGAGGGAGGTTTTTGGCAACAGCAGAGGCCAGGTACAAATGTGGCCAGCCAGGGCCCACTACTGGAGGACGAGGAGGACGAGGATGAGGAGGAGGTGGAGGAGGATGAGGATGAAGCATGGTCACAGCGGGGTGGCACCCAACGCAGCTCGGGTCCATCACTGGTGCGTGGCTGGGGGGAAAGGCAGGACGATGACGATACGCCTCCCACAGAGGACAGCTTGTCCTTACCCCTGGGCAGCCTGGCACACATGAGCGACTACATGCTGCAGTGCCTGCGCAACGACAGCAGAGTTGCCCACATTTTAACCTGTGCGGACTACTGGGTTGCCACCCTGCTGGATCCACGCTACAAAGACAATGTGCCCACCTTACTTCCTGCACTGGAGCGTGATAGGAAGATGCGCGAGTACAAGCGCACGTTGGTAGACGCGCTACTGAGAGCATTCCCAAATGTCACAGGGGAACAAGTGGAAGCCCAAGGCCAAGGCAGAGGAGGAGCAAGAGGTCGCCAAGGCAGCTGTGTCACGGCCAGCTCCTCTGAGGGCAGGGTTAGCATGGCAGAGATGTGGAAAACTTTTGTCAACACGCCACAGCTAACTGCACCACCACCTGATACGCAACGTGTTAGCAGGAGGCAACATTTCACTAACATGGTGGAACAGTACGTGTGCACACCCCTCCACGTACTGACTGATGGTTCGGCCCCATTCAACTTCTGGGTCTCTAAATTGTCCACGTGGCCAGAGCTAGCCTTTTATGCCTTGGAGGTGCTGGCCTGCCCGGCAGCCAGCGTTTTGTCTGAACGTGTATTCAGCACGGCAGGGGGCGTCATTACAGACAAACGCAGCCGCCTGTCTACAGCCAATGTGGACAAGCTGACGTTCATAAAAATGAACCAGGCATGGATCCCACAGGACCTGTCCGTCCCTTGTCCAGATTAGACATTAACTACCTCCCCATAACCATATATTATTGGACTCCAGGGCACTTCCTCATTCAATCCTATTTTTATTTTCATTTTACCATTATATTGCGAGGCTACCCAAAGTTGAATGAACCTCTCCTCTGCCTGTGTGCTAGGCCTAAATATATGCCAATGGACTGTTGCAGTGGTGGCTGACATGAAGCCTGATTCTCTGCTATGACATGCAGACTAATTCTCTGCTGACATGAAGCCAGATTGTCTGTTACGGGACCTCTCTCCTCTGCCTGGGTGCTGGGCCTAAATTTATGACAATGGACTGTTGCAGTGGTGGCTGACGTGAAGCCTGATTCTCTGCTATGACATGCAGACTGATTCTCTGCTGACATGAAGCCAGATTGTCTGTTACGGGACCTCTCTGCTCTGCCTGTGTGCTAGGCCTAAATATATGCCAATGGACTGTTGCAGTGGTGGGTGACGTGAAGCCTCATTCTCTGCTATGACATGCAGACTGATTCTCTGCTGACATGAAGCCAGATCGTCTGTTACGGGACCTCTCTGCTCTGCCTGTGTGCTAGGCCTAAATATATGCCAATGGACTGTTGCAGTGGTGGGTGACGTGAAGCCTCATTCTCTGCTATGACATGCAGACTGATTCTCTGCTGTCATGAAGCCAGATTGTCTGTTACGGGACCTCTCTGCTCTGCCTGTGTGCTAGGCCTAAATATATGCCAATGGACTGTTGCAGTGGTGGGTGACGTGAAGCCTCATTCTCTGCTATGACATGCAGACTGATTCTCTGCTGACATGAAGCCAGATTGTCTGTTACGGGACCTCTCTCCTCTGCCTGTGTGCTAGGCCTAAATATATGCCAATGGACTGTTGCAGTGGTGGCTGACGTGAAGCCTCATTCTCTGCTATGACATGCAGACTGATTCTCTGCTGACATGAAGCCAGATCGTCTGTTACGGGACCTCTCTGCTCTGCCTGTGTGCTAGGCCTAAATATATGCCAATGGACTGTTGCAGTGGTGGGTGACGTGAAGCCTCATTCTCTGCTATGACATGCAGACTGATTCTCTGCTGTCATGAAGCCAGATTGTCTGTTACGGGACCTCTCTGCTCTGCCTGTGTGCTAGGCCTAAATATATGCCAATGGACTGTTGCAGTGGTGGCTGACGTGAAGCCTCATTCTCTGCTATGACATGCAGACTGATTCTCTGCTGACATGAAGCCAGATCGTCTGTTACGGGACCTCTCTGCTCTGCCTGTGTGCTAGGCCTAAATATATGCCAATGGACTGTTGCAGTGGTGGGTGACGTGAAGCCTCATTCTCTGCTATGACATGCAGACTGATTCTCTGCTGTCATGAAGCCAGATTGTCTGTTACGGGACCTCTCTGCTCTGCCTGTGTGCTAGGCCTAAATATATGCCAATGGACTGTTGCAGTGGTGGGTGACGTGAAGCCTCATTCTCTGCTATGACATGCAGACTGATTCTCTGCTGACATGAAGCCAGATTGTCTGTTACGGGACCTCTCTCCTCTGCCTGTGTGCTAGGCCTAAATATATGCCAATGGACTGTTGCAGTGGTGGCTGACGTGAAGCCTCATTCTCTGCTATGACATGCAGACTAATTCTCTGCTGACATGAAGCCAGATTGTCTGTTACGGGACCTCTCTCCTCTGCCTGGGTGCTGGGCCTAAATTTATGACAATGGACTGTTGCAGTGGTGGCTGACGTGAAGCCTGATTCTCTGCTATGACATGCAGACTGATTCTCTGCTGACATGAAGCCAGATCCTCTGTTACGGGACCTCTCTCCTCTGCCTGGGTGCTGGGCCTAAATTTATGACAATGGACTGTTGCAGTGGTGGCTGACGTGAAGCCTGATTCTCTGCTATGACATGCAGACTGATTCTCTGCTGACATGAAGCCAGATCCTCTGTTACGGGACCTCTCTCCTCTGCCTGGGTGCTGGGCCTAAATTTATGACAATGGACTGTTGCAGTGGTGGCTGACGTGAAGCCTGATTCTCTGCTATGACATGCAGACTGATTCTCTGCTGTCATGAAGCCAGATTGTCTGTTACGGGACCTCTCTGCTCTGCCTGTGTGCTAGGCCTAAATATATGCCAATGGACTGTTGCAGTGGTGGGTGACGTGAAGCCTCATTCTCTGCTATGACATGCAGACTGATTCTCTGCTGACATGAAGCCAGATTCTCTGTTACGGGACCTCTCTCCTCTGCCTGTGTGTGTGCTGGGCCTAAATATATGCCAATGGACTGTTGCAGTGGTGGCTGACGTGAAGCCTCATTCTCTGCTATGACATGCAGACTGATTCTCTGCTGACATGAAGCCAGATTCTCTGTTACGGGACCTCTCTCCTCTGCCTGTGTGTGTGCTGGGCCTAAATATATGCCAATGGACTGTTTCAGTGGTGGCTGACGTGAAGCCTCATTCTCTGCTATGACATGCAGACTAATTCTCTGCTGACATGAAGACAGATTCTCTGTTACGGGACCTCCCTCCTCTGCCTGGGTGCTGGGCCTAAATATATGCCAATGGACTGTTGCAGTGGTGGCTGACGTGAAGCCTCATTCTCTGCTATGACATGCAGACTAATTCTCTGCTGACATGAAGACAGATTCTCTGTTACGGGACCTCTCTCCTCTGCCTGGGTGCCGGGGCCTAAATATCTGAGAATGGACTGTTCCAGTGGTGGGTGACGGGAAGCCAGATTCTCTGCTATGGAACCTCTCTCCAATTGATTTTGGTTAATTTTTATTTATTTAATTTTTATTTTAATTCATTTCCCTATCCACATTTGTTTGCAGGGGATTTACCTACATGTTGCTGCCTTTTGCAGCCCTCTAGCTCTTTCCTGGGCTGTTTTACAGCCTTTTTAGTGCCGAAAAGTTCGGGTCCTCATTGACTTCAATGGGGTTCGGGTTCGGGACGAAGTTCGGATCGGGTTCGGATCCCGAACCCGAACATTTCCGGGATGTTCGGCCGAACTTCTCGAACCCGAACATCCAGGTGTTCGCTCAACTCTAGTTATATTTAGCTCTCGATTTGCATATTATATTTGTAATCTTTTATGCTCTTCCTGATTGGCTGCATTGATGATATGCAGTACAAGTCCTACTTTAGGGCCCTTTCATACTGGGTGAGGATCAAGCTATTGAAAACTATATAACCATGTACTGATAGACATCATTAGTAAATTTACGTTGGCAGCTGGGCCTATGCAGCGGGTACCATGGCAGCTGGGTGTCTGCTGTTTTAAAGAGCAGACGTCTGGCACTAACTTTTAAACCTTCAGATGTTGTGGTCATTTGGGTATTCTCCAGTCCCCCTAGTGGAGATCGAGGGAGCGAAAGCATGTATGCAGCAGTCCCTCTCCTCCTGTGTGATGGTACCACAGATGGTACACAACATTGAGGTGGGAAAATCTTGTTCAAAGAAATAAAATTGAACTATCCATAACAGGGATGACCATAAACCCACATTAATCTCTTCATAAGATACTTAATAAGAACCTAGTGGTATTTTGGTTTAAAATTATTAGAGTTAAGATCAGATGGCTAAATATTGTGGATGGATCAAACATGGCTGCTGGATTATTGGAGAAGCACTGTCCCTAGCACATGAGCACATGCCACATCTCTCCCTACACTCAGCTCACAGTAAAAATCGTGAAGACCATGCAAAATCAGAGTTTTATTGGCCTGTGACATCATAGGGGATGGGTTCCGGCAGATTGATTAGCTGACTGCACGGCATTATGGGTCATATTGAGTTCCCGGGCTTTCTATTTTAAATTTGTAACAGTTCCAGCCACCATTTTAGGAAAAATTGATTTGTTCCCACGAAGCGCAAGGAAATTCAGCTTTGTGTTGATTCAAATTTTTCCTAAATTTAGACAGAATTCTACTTCAGATGCTTCCATTCGCTCAACACTACAAATGAGCCACAGTTTCTTTGTTAACCTTGAAAGGGACAATGTGAACCTTGCCTTATTGTGAACTAAGTAATTCTTTCCCTATGTATCAGTCCATTAAGCTAAAATAAAATTATTCTGAATACATCTAGTAGCAATTTTAGTAACAACGACAATATTAATAATAATCATCCACATCATTAAAATACTGTATATATCACTACCCCCTAAATCAGTGTTTTGCTTGGCTAGTGACAGACCAAACTCAATTCCCTTAGAATACCACTTAGATATGAAGTATCAAAATGTTTAACCAAGGTCACACTATATGATGTATGAGGATGTAAGATGCTCAAGGTTAACATATTCCTGGTGGGTTGTCTGCCTTGAATATGTAAAAAGCTAACACTGTTTTCATCAAGAATATACACTGCAAGTCAATAAGCTAGTATATAGTATACTTACAGTGTAATAATACATTTCAATATGCTTTACCTTTTGTGCAGTAAGATATTAAATGCAAATATGGTTAATAAAATCATCCATTATATATTAGAAAAGTCCATTGTCCAAACATTTTATAGTTTATTGAAGGTGAAATTTATATATATATATATATATATATATATATATATATATATATATATATTATGTGATGTACAGTAGTAGCATAGAAAAACGATATCTAAATAAATGTAGACTTCAAATAAATTGCCGACAAATCACTACAAGACAGAACAAGCAGTGAAGATCAAAGACTCAGACACTTCTTGTGGTTAAACCCTAAAAGCAATGGAAGAAACCAAAGTAGCAAAGAACTCTGACGTGTGCTGCAGCCTCTTTGTTCTAGAGATTGTTGGGGTCTCAGTGTCTGGCCTACATTAAACTATTTTCAGAAAGGTCAATGAGACATTCCCAAAAAGAATTTTAGGGCTCTTTCACACCTGCGTTCTTTTCTTCCGGCATAGAGTTCCGTCGTCGGGGCTCTATGCCGGAAGAATCCTGATCAGTTTTATCCTAATGCATTCTGAATGGAGTGAAATCCGTTCAGGATGCATCAGGATGTCTTCAGTTCCGGAACGGAACGTTTTTTGGCCGGAGAAAATACCGCAGCATGCTGCGCTTTTTGCTCCGGCCAAAAATCCTGAAGACTTGCCGGATCCGGAATTAATGCCCATTGAAAGGCATTGATCCGTATCCGGCCTTAAGCTAAACGTCGTTTTGGCGCATTGCCGGATCCGACGTTTTTTCTTTTTCTGAATGGTTACCATGGCTGCCGGGATGCTAAAGTCCTGGCAGCCATGGTAAAGTGTAGTGGGGAGCGGGGGAGCAGCATACTTACCGTCCGTGCGGCTCCTGGGGCGCTCCAGAGTGACGTCAGGGCACCCCAGGTGCATGGATGATGTGATCGCATGACACGTCATCCATGCGCATGGGGCGCTCTGACGTCACTCTGGAGCGCCCCGGGAGCCGTGTGGACTGTAAGTATACCGCTCCCCCGCTCCCCGCTCCTACTATGGCAACCAGGAGTTTAATAGCGTCCTAGGTGCCATAGTAACACTGAAAGAATTTTGAAGACGGATACGTTTTCAAATGCTTTCAGTACACTTGCATTTTTCCGGATCCGGCGTGTAATTCCGGCAAGTGGAGTACACGCCGGAGAACGCAAGTGTGAAAGAGGCCTTAGTCACAAAGATGTACATAAACTTTAACCTACATATGCACAATAATCAATATACAATATATGTTACAATGTACCGTATGTCTTTTTAATTTCTCAAAAAATAGATGTAGAAATCTATAGAGATCTAAGGAAACTATTTTGGTTGTGCAAATCAGATCATTGCTATTTAGTGATGAGTGTCATAGGCAATATTCAAATTTGTGATATTTCACAAATTTTGGGCCGAATATTCACCATAAATTTGCAAATTTGATAATTTGTGATCTCCAGTCATTATTTACTTGATTGCAAAAATTGGCAATGTAATATATTCACGATAAAAAATTGCGATTAGAATATTTGCGGTCAACACTAAGGGGTAGGCAACTTACCTATTTGGTTGCCAGGGATGTTGCTAAGTGCTGATATTTGCGATAAATTTGCAATTAGAATATTCGTGATCAACACTATTCGCAAATACGAATATATAGCACTATATTCTAAATATTTGCAAATTCTCAAAGTGGCGATATTCACAATAAATATTTGCGATTTGAATATTTGCGCTCAACACTATTGCCATTTTATAATGAAACTTTGCTTTGCTCTAATTGTCAAAATACTAACGTTGGGAAACATCCCATTGCTCAGTGTAGATGATGGTGGCGTGTGTGGTCCCCATCTGTCTCTTGGTTTCATTGCTCTGCAATTTGTCAAGGTAGAGTGGTGAACAAAACAGTTAATGAATATCATAAGGTTACCAGAAGGTTATTCCAATATACTGTACACTTTATATTTAACCACTTTGTAGAAACTTTGGATAAAAACAAATGTATGAATGCAGCTAAGAACAGCACTATTTCAAAAATTAAAGTAGTAATAAAGTTGTGATAATTTGGGATTTAGTACAATGTTTAGTATATGTTGGTACATTAAGCCAAGAAATATGCTATCATTTATTTTTATTTATTAATTGCTATTATTTTTAGTGCAGCATCGTATGAGGACAGGCCCAGCATGGTTTTTGCCCAAATAGCAAAGATTTAAAAAAATGCAGTGGATTCCTAGTTATGAGTTTTCATATTCTTGAGATCACTCCCATCGCCTCCTCCCATCCCTCTCACCAATGAGGTGACTGCCATGTATCTGTAATAAAACCACTGCTCAGAAAGGCAGCAATAAGTGAAGTGAGCAATCCCCCCCCCCCCCTGAATACAGTGGGCTCATGTCAATAAGTTTGCTATATTCTTTTCAATGGAAAAAATTGCAAAAATAAATTCTCTCCCCCTTGTTTGGTATCACAGCATTCATAATGACCCACACTACTCAAATTATCATGTATGCTGTAAAAAGAAATACAACAAAAAATGCCAAAATTGTTGCTTTTTGCTCAGTTGCCACAAAAAAAGGTAATAATAGGCGATCAAAAAGTGTTATTTACGCCAAAATGATATCAATGAAAACTACAAGTTGTCCCACAAAAATCAAGCCCTCATTCAGCTCCATAGAAAGAAAAATAAAAAAGTTATGGCTTTAGAGGAGCAAAGTTCTTGAAAATTTGATTTGGCTGCTTTGCCAAATTTTGCAAAAAAATTTGCTTTGCAACAAAATACTTAATCACAAAGCGCATTTCTTTGTAAGTAGTGGGTGCAATGAAAGGGAATGGCGATTGTGAAGCTCCCCATCATTGTAACATTCAGATGCCACGTTTGTCGTTGATCACGGCATCTGACAAAAATATTAAGGCCTATAATAAAAAATAAAATAAATCATACTTTCCACCATTTATTTGATTGCAAAGAGCCCACTGATGCCATATTGATTGAAGATCCAGAGCGAAATCTTGTGCAGCCTGTAATGATGCCATCACATTGGCCCATGTGGTGAAGTCATACATCACTGTGCACAAGATTTTGTGCGGAATCTTCATTCAAGATGGTGGCGGCGGGCTCCTTGCACTGAAATGGATGGGGTGAGTATCACTTTTTTACCCCATTTCAAGGAAAATTGTTTTGTTGCCATTAGTGCTGAGCGAACCCGAACTGTAAAGTTCGGGTCCATACCGAACTTTGCGAGTTTGGATACCCGGACCCGAACCCGAAATTTGCTGGAAAAGTTGGGGTTCGAGTTCAGTGTTTGGGCATTAAATAAAGATTTTGAAAGGCTGCAGGGCAGCCAATCAACAAGCTTTTAAGCTGTGGCAGGTACATTTTGTGACCCAGCCTCTATACAAGCTGGATCACATGTAGCACAACCCATCAGCTCTGAGTAATACAGGGCAGGAAGCAGGCAGCTGAAGCGAGGGAGAGTGTTAGGAATATCATCTGGCTACTTATTCTATGGGTGACTTATAGTAATTTTTTTTGTGGGCGCTATACACCAGCTTTGTACCCCTGACACAGAAATTTAATAGTTAATCTGGCTGTTAATTCTGTGGGTGACCTATAGCGATCTTTTGTGGGTGCAATGCACCATCTTTGTACCCTTGACACAGAAATATAATAATTAAAGGGGTTGTCCGATTTGACTGAGGGTCACATGACCTGTGATGTCAGCTTCTCTTACTGCTCTGATAAAGTTTGTTTACAAGCCTGTAAATGAGACATCACTGTGCTGGCCACACCCCCCTTCACTGCCATCTGCTCTCTCTCTCCTAAGATTCTTAACCCCTTCAGCTACACAGACTGGGTAGCTGCAGCAGTGAGGAGACAATGCTAGGCACAGGATCTGACAGACTAGAGAGAGCATTGCACAAGAAGGTAGGGGGAAGATCCTGTGTGTATTAGCAGTGTCATTATACAAGTGGGACTTGTAGTTCTACACTTACAAGTTGCTGTTGATTCTCCCAGCACTCAGGGCAGCTCTTGTATCCACTCCCTTAGCAGTGTCATTATAGAACTTGGAATTATAGTCCTACACATACAACATGCTGCAGAGTCTCCCAGCAGGCAGACATGTCACTCAGGGCAGCTCTTGTATCCATTCCCTTAGCAGTGTCATTATAGAGCTGGAACTTGTAGTCCTACACATACAATATGCTGCAGAGTCTCCCAGCAGGCAGTCATGTCACTCAGGGCAGCTCTTGTATCCACTCCCTTAGCAGTGTCATTATACAGCTGGAACTTGTAGTTCTACACATATAACATGCTTCAGAGTCTCCCAGCAGGCAGGCATGTCACTCAGGGCAGCTCTTGTATTCACTCCCTTAGAAGTGTCATTATACAGCTGGGACTTGTAGTCCTACACATACAAAATGCTGCAGAGTCTCCCAGCACTCGGGGCGGCTCTTGTATCCACTCCCTTAGCAGTGCCATTATACAGCTGGGACTTGTAGTCCTACACATACAACATACTGCTGAGTCTCCCAGCAGGCAGACATGTCACCCAGGGCAGCTCTTGTATCCACTCCCTTAGCAGTGCAGGGGGAGGGGCAGAGATTGTTTTTATTGCATGTAAACAAAGGGCCAGTAAAGAACCAGGGAAATTAGGAAATATATATATATATTTATTTATTTTTTTACATAAAAGTTGCTTAGCTCAGTGCTGGAGAGACTGTGTGAGCAGCAGCAGGCAATAGTGGAGTTTCAGCAGCAGCACACACGGGTGAGTCGCTCTGTGGAACAGCACCACTTCACCACCAACTAATGCAAAACCGTGTTCACAGCACGGTGGCACCCAAAGCAGCTTATGAACATCAATGGAGTGTGGCTGGGGGGGGATACAGAGGACACAAACGATACACCTAACACAGAGGACAGTTTGTCGTTGCCTCTAGGCAGCCTGGTCCACATGAGCGACTACATGCTGCAGTGCCTGCACAATGACCGCCAAGTTGCCCACATTCTAACCAGTGCTGATTACTGGGTGGCCACCCTGCTGGATCCCCGTTACAAGGACAACGTGCTTAATTCCGTCACTTCAGCATGATCGGAAGATATGTGATTACAAGCACACGCTGGTAGACAGTGGCGTAACTAGAGTGTTATGGGCCCCAGTGCAAACTTTGGATCGGGGCCCCCCCCCCCCCCATTTATACAAAGAAGCGGCAGAATTTCTTACTAAGGGCTCTTTCCCGTGCGGCTAGTCCGCTGCGTGAATGAGAGCCAAGCCCCATTCCGGACAGCAGAGACAGCTCCGTGCCTCTCTGTGACCTTTTTACTACAAAATCACAATGAGATAAAGTTGTCACCGTGATTTTGTAGCAAAACGATCACAGAGAGGCAAAGAGCATTATCAGTCATGTTACTGCTCCGTGTCTCTGCTGTCCGGAGCGGGGCTTGGCTTTCTTTCACACAGCAGTTTAGCCACACGGGATCCGCTCGTGTTAAAGAGCCCTAAGCCCAATGCATGGCTACACTCACCCAGTCCTAATAAAATCTGGTCCTACCTCATCCAGGGTGTCTCTGGCGTCGGCGTGATGTCCGCTGGATCCAGAACAAGGTTCCTGTGGTGATAGAGAAAAAAAGAATAATCACATAAGGAAGGGATGGTGACTGCCCCTATGAAACTACCAGCAGGGGGCGCTGTGCTGGCCTGGTAGACTGAGCTATGCCAATGTATAGCAGGGTAATTTAGGACATTTCCCCTAAGTGCAACCACACAGTACTAATGTCTACATTGTGGCCCCTCACAGTACTAATGCCCACCTTGTGGCCTTTCACAGTAATTAAGCCCACCTTGTGGTCCCTTCACAAAAGTTATGTCCTTCTTGTGGCCCCTCACAGCAGTTATGCCTACCTTTGTTCCTGTCACAGTAGTTATGCCCAGATATGTGTCCCTCACAGTAGTTATGCCAAATATGTGCCCCCTCACAGTAGTTATGCCAAATATGTGCCCCCTCATGGTATTTATGCCAGATATGTGCCCCCTCAAAGTAGTTATGCCCAGATAAGTTCCCCCTCACAGTGGATATGCCCAGATATGTGCCCGCTCACAGGGGTTTGCCCAGATATGTGCCCGCTCACAGTGGTTATGCCCAGATATGTGCCCCTCACAGTGGATATGGCCAGATATGTTACCCCTCACAGTAGTTATGCCAGATTATGTGCCCCTCACAGTAGTTATGACCAGATATGTGCCCCCCTACAGTGGTTATGCCAGATTATGTGCCCCTCACATTAAATATGCCCACATATGTGCCCCTCACAGTGGTTATGCTAGATTATGTGCCCCCCTCACAGTAGTTGATATATGTGCCCCCTCATAGTTATGCCTTTATATGTGCCCCCCTCACAGTAGTTATGACATATTAGGTGCCCCCTCAGTAGAGATGCCCACTTTTGTGCCCCCTCACTCTAGTTGTGCCCATCAACCCCCTTCCCCTTTGCCCCCAGTCTGCAGTGTTAGGAAAAGAAAATAAAAAAACACATACTTACCCTCTTCCCTGGTGTTGCGCTGCCACACTCACATGGCACTGCTGGCTGTGCTGAAGGCAGTTTCCCGGGCCTTCAGAGCTCCTCCCACAGCCAGCAGCGCCTGCTTCACTGATGATCTGGATACAGCCTGGCAGTGACAAGAAATGCCGGGCGGACTGTATGTGAGTGAGTGAGTGCGCGCGTCCCCCCCTCTTCCTCCTCCCCCCCTCTGCGCAAACCTCCCCCACCTTGCTTCATATTAAACATGCATAGGCGTGCGCAGCCTATTGCATTAGGGTGTGCACCATAAAGTACAAACACACACGCCCGTATATATATATATATATTATATACATACACACACAGGCCAGGCCTCAGCCTAGCGTTGCTGTGACTCGCCTCTGCGCAGTGGCGACTCTAGGAACAATATATAGGGGGCACAGTCAAAACTGGGGGGGGGGGCACTAATAATTTTCACCACTTAATCATACCACTGAAAAAAACAAAATAAGTATATATAAATAAGATTACAAAATACGAGTATTGCTGTACGCAGAGATACCTTTTTATTGTACCAACCTAATACTTAAAAGACAAGCTTTCAAGAGTTTTCCTTTCTTCCTCGGTATTGCTTCAGACCTGAGAAAGAGAGAAACACTCTCCAAAACTTTTCTTTATAGTTTAAAGCAGTTTCAGCACTATAATAAAATAATTTACTTACAAAAAAAGCTATTCAGTCGTCTGCTGCGCCGTCCTCTGCTTCCTTCCGCGGATCTTCCCCTCCTTTCAGTCTCTCCTCAGTGCGCAGGTGCACTGTTATGGGGGGATCTGTGGATGACGCACTGTTATGGGGGGGATCTGTGGATGACGCACTGTTATGGGGGGGATCTGTGGATGACGCACTGTTATGGGGGGGATCTGTGGATGACGCACTGTTATGGGGGGATCTGTGGATGACGCACTGTTATGGGGGGATCTGTGGATGACGCACTGTTATGGGAGGATCTGTGGATGACGCACTGTTATGGGAGGATCTGTGGATGACGCACTGTTATGGGAGGATCTGTGGATGACGCACTGTTATGGGAGGATCTGTGGATGACGCACTGTTATGGGAGGATCTGTGGATGACGCACTGTTATGGGAGGATCTGTGGATGACGCACTGTTATGGGAGGATCTGTGGATGACGCACTGTTATGGGGGGATCTGTGGATGACGCACTGTTATGGGGGGATCTGTGGATGACGCACTGTTATGGGGGGATCTGTGGATGACGCACTGTTATGGGGGGATCTGTGGATGACGCACTGTTATGGGGGGATCTGTGGATGACACACTGTTATGGGGGGATCTGTGGATGACGCACTGTTATGGGGGGGATCTGTGGATGACGCACTGTTATGGGGGGGGATCTGTGGATGACGCACTGTTATGGGGGGGATCTGTGGATGACGCACTGTTATGGGGGGATCTGTGGATGACGCACTGTTATGGGGGGATCTGTGGATGACGCACTGTTATGGGAGGATCTGTGGATGACGCACTGTTATGGGAGGATCTGTGGATGACGCACTGTTATGGGAGGATCTGTGGATGACGCACTGTTATGGGAGGATCTGTGGATGACGCACTGTTATGGGAGGATCTGTGGATGACGCACTGTTATGGGAGGATCTGTGGATGACGCACTGTTATGGGAGGATCTGTGGATGACGCACTGTTATGGGAGGATCTGTGGATGACGCACTGTTATGGGAGGATCTGTGGATGACGCACTGTTATGGGAGGATCTGTGGATGACGCACTGTTATGGGGGATCTGTGGATGACGCACTGTTATGGGGGGATCTGTGGATGACGCACTGTTATGGGAGGATCTGTGGATGACGCACTGTTATGGGAGGATCTGTGGATGACGCACTGTTATGGGAGGATCTGTGGATGACGCACTGTTATGGGAGGATCTGTGGATGACGCACTGTTATGGGAGGATCTGTGGATGACGCACTGTTATGGGAGGATCTGTGGATGACGCACTGTTATGGGGGATCTGTGAATTATGCACTGTTATGGGGGGATCTGTGAATAATGCACTGTTATGGGGGGATCTGTGGATGACGCACTGTTATGGGAGGATCTGTGGATGACGCACTGTTATGGGGGGATCTGTAGCTGATACACTGTTATGGGGTGATTTGTAGATGATGCACTGTTATGGGGGATCTGTGGATGACGCACTGTTATGGGGGGATCTGTGGATGACGCACTGTTATGGGGGATCTGTGGATGGCACACTGTTATGGGGGATCTGTGGATGGCACACTGTTATGGGGGATCTGTGGATGGCACACTGTTATGGGGGATCTGTGGATGGCACACTGTTATGGGGGATCTGTGGATGGCACACTGTTATGGGGGATCTGTGGATGACACACTGTTATGGAGGACCTGTTGATGATATATGACTGAGAAGGGCTATCAGGGGACATTATACAGGTGGTAATATAACTGAGGGGTATCAGGGTAAATAATACAGGGGGTAATATAACTAAGGGTTATCAGGGTACATTATACAGGGGTAATATAACTGAGGAGGGCTATCAAGGAGATTATACACAGGTATAATGTCCCCTGATAGCCCTCCTCAGTTATATTACCCGTGTATAATAATATCCCCTGATACCCCTTAGTTATATTACCCCCTGTATTATTTACCCTGATACCCCTCAGTTATATTACCCCCTGTATAATGTCCCCTGATAGCCCTTAGTTATATTCCCCCTGTATAATAATGTATAATTTAACCTGATACCCCTCAGTTATATTATATAACTGAGGGGTATCATGGTACATTATACTGGGGTAATATAACTGAGGGGTAGCTATCAGGGTACATTATACAGTGGTAATATAACTGAGGAGGGCTATCAAGACATAATACAGGGGTGAGGGGTAAGATAAGTTATATTACCCCTGTATAATGCCTGATAGTAGCCTAGCCCTCCTCAGTTATATTACCCCTCATGTTACCCTGATAACCCTAGTTATATTGCCCCCTGTATAATTTACCCTGATACCACTCAGATATATTATATAACTGAGGGGTATCAGGGTAATACAGGGGACAATAGAGAAGGCATAGCACTGTGGGACAGGGGGGTACAATGGAACATACTTATTTTTTATATGCCCTCACCTCACCAGCTAGCAGGCGCGCGAGGCTCAGGCACACAGATGCAGCGTGACGTGACGTCAACTCCTCCTGCGCCGCACAGCATGACCCGTACTGCTCCCTCTCTGCGTCAGCTGGGTCCAGGACTCCGCCCCCCTATGTGAATACTAGCCGCCGCCCGCCGGCAGCTCACAGCCAGGTATTGTAGATTAATTTATGTGCGGTGGGCGGCGGCAGCCAGCATAACAGACAGGGGACTAGGGCAGTGAGCACGGAGGTGACGAACCTATTAGGGTGTGCCCAGGCACACCCCGTGCGCACGCCTATGTAAACATGTAATGGAGCGCCCTGATGGGGGCCCGGCATTGTCACTGTACTTCATGCTGGGCCCCGTCACAGCGCTTCA
The DNA here is from genome assembly GCF_014858855.1 of Bufo gargarizans. NCBI lineage: Eukaryota > Metazoa > Chordata > Amphibia > Anura > Bufonidae > Bufo > Bufo gargarizans. The sequence continues at coordinate 288,400,282 of NC_058084.1, read as the reverse complement.
TTACATGTTAGTACAGCGGGCCCCTCCCCCCGCCGGGCCCGGTCGCAGTCGCACTCCCTGCGACCGCGATCGTTACGCCCCTGCTGGTAGACCCGCTGCTGATGGCATTCACACCTGACAGCGGGTGCTCAGTGGAAGCACAATGCGAAGGCAAAATAGCTGGGGCACCTCCAGCACCTCAGAAGGGAGGGTTAGCATGGCCGAAATGTGGAAAAGCTTTGTCAGCACGCCACAACAACCACCAGCTGACAATGGCTAATTGTCTTAGCAGGAAGCAGCATTTCAGCAACATGGTGGAACAGTACGCGTGCACATGCCTACACGTACTGACTGATGGGTCTGTCCCATTCATCTTCTGGGTCTCCAAATTTGGCACATGACCTGAGCTTACCCTTTATGCCTTGAAGGTGCTGGCCTGCCCTGCAGCAAGTGTATTGTCCGAACGTGTGTTTAGCATGGCAGGGGGGGCGGGGTAATGTTTGCTGCTGATCTGACCTTCTAAAACATTAGGGGTGAGGGTCTGCTGCTGATCTGACCATCTAAAACATTAGGAGCAAAGGCCGGCTGTTGATCTGACCATCTAAAAAATTAGGGTTGAGGGTCTGCTGCTGAGCTGACCATCTTAAACATTATGGACGAGGGCCTGCTGGTGACCCTCTAAAACATTTGGGGTGAGGGTCTGCTGCTAAGCTGACCCTCAAAAACATTAGGAGCGAGGGAAGCCTAATAAGCATGTTGATATGATGGAGGAGGAGGAGGAGGAGAAAAGGAAGATTGAACCCCATACACTTTTTTGTGGTGGAAGGGGTGCATGGGAATACAGTGTATTCAATACACCATAAAAGCCACATTTAAAATGCCTTTATGTTCAGCCGCTTTATGGAGTAAAGATTTGATAAGAGTCAACCTGTCAGCATTTTCAGTTGACAGTTGATGTGCTCATCAGTTATTATGCCCCCAGCAGCACTAAATATCCGCTCTGACAAAGCGCTGGCGGCAGGGCAGGTCAGCACCTCGTAGAGCGCCAATTCGTGCCATGTGTCCAGCTTGGGCACCCAATAGTTGTAAAGCACAGAGGGGTCATTGAGGACGCTGACACAGTCTGCTACATACTCCTTCATCATCTTACAAAACTTTTCTCTCCTTGTGACACTAGGCCACGCATCAGGGTGAGGGTGCCTGCGGGATGTCATGAAACTGTCCCAGGCCATCAAGAGTGTTGCCTTGCCTCTGTTGGAACTGCTGCGTGTTCCCCTCATCTCCCCTCCTTGGTTGCCCAAGGAACTACGTACTCTTTCGCCAGTGTTGTCAGCTTGAAATTTTTGGAGCAATTTTTCCACAAGGACCTTTTTGTATTGCACCATTTTGATAGTCCACCATAGGAATGAGAGATGAGAAGTTCTCTTTGGTGGGGGTTGAGAAGGGTGAACAACCAGTAATCCGTGTTGGCCAAAATGCTTATAACGCGAGGGTCATGGGAAAGGCAACATAACATAAAGTCAGCCATGTATGCCAGAGTCCCCAAAAGACAAGACTTCGCTGTCCTCATCAGGAGGATGACTTTCAATCTCCTCAACCTCTTCCTCCTCTTCGACCCATCAACGTTGAACAGATGGAAAAAATCTGCTGTGGGTACTACCCTCTGTAGAGGAGGAAACCGTCTCCTGCTCCTCCTCCACCTTCTCATCATCATCCAATTTGCACTGAGAAGACGAACGGAGGGTGGTCTGGCTATCACCACTGTGTACTATCTTCCCTATTTCCACCTTTTCCACATGCAAAGCATGCGCCTTCATTGTGAGCAGAGAGTGTTTCAGTAGACACAGAAGTGGGATAGTTACGCTGCTAATAGTGGCATCGCCGCTCACCATCTGTGTTGATTCCTCAAAGTTGCATAAAACCTCACAGAGATCAGACATCAATGCCCACTCGTCGCTTGTGAAGAGCGGAAGCTGACTGGAAAGGCAACGACCATGTTGCAGCTGGTATTTCACTACTGCCCTCTGCTGCTCGCAAAGCCTGGCCAACATGTGGAACGTGGAGTTCCAGCGTGGGCTCACGTCACATAACAGTCAGTAAGCTGGCAATTGAAAGTGCTGCTGCAGAGTTGCCACACCGGTGGCAACTGTACTGCGGATGACTTTCGGAAATGAGCACACACGCTGTGCACCTTCACCAGTAGCTCAAGCAAATTGGGGTAGGTCTTGAGAAACCGCTGAACCACTAAGGCCTCTTTCACACGGTGCATGTGAGGGCCGGATAGGAGGCGGGTGCGTTGCGGGAAAATGTGTGATCTTTCCGCGTGAGTGCAAAGCATTTTAATGCGTTTTGCACGTGCACGAGAAAAATCGGCATGTTTGGACCCAGATCTGAACCCAGACTTCTTCACAAAGGTTCTGGTTTGGGTTAGGTGTTTGTGTAGATTTTATTATTCTCCCTTATAACATGGTTATAACGGAAAATAATAGCATTCTTAATAGAGAATGCTAAGTAAATTAGGGATGGAGGGGTTAAAAAAAAAATATATATATCTTAAACTCACCTCATCCACAAGTGGATGAGGTGAGATTGATTTATTTATATATATATTTTTTAACCCCTTTATCCCTGATTTACTAAGCATTCTGTATTGAAGGGGTTGTCCGGGTTCAGAGCTGAACCTGGACATACCCTTATTTTCACCCAGGCAGCCCCCCTGAGGCTAGTATTGGAGCATCTCATGATCCGCTGCACTCCCTTGCACTGTGCTAAATTGCACAGGGCAAGGTCTCTTTTGTTTTCAATAACACACTGCCGGGCGGAAACTTCCGGCCGGCAGTGTGTTCGGTGACATCACTGGCTCAGATGGGCGGGCTTTAGCGCTGCCCTAGCTGTTTTACTGGCTAGGGCAGTGCTAAATCCTTCCCATCAGTGCCCGTGACGTCACTGGGCTTCCTGGCACCCCCATGGAGAGCCCAGGTATGTCACCGGATCTCCAAAAAATGCCTTTGCCCTGCACGATTTGGCGCAGGGCAAAGGAGAGCATTGGAGCATGAACTTCTCCAATGCTTAAGTCAGGGGGGCTGCCGGGGTGAAAATGGAGGTTGTCCGGGTTCAGCTCTGAACCGGGACAACCCCTTTAAGAATGCTATTATTTTCCCTTATAACCATGTTATAAGGGAAATTTATAAAGATCGGGTCCTCATTCCAATCGTCACCTAGCATTTATGCTTGAAAATCGCACCGCATCCTCACTTGCTTGCGGATGCTTGCGATTTTCACGCATCCCCATTCAATTCTATGGGGCCTGCGTTGTGTGAAAAACGCACAATATAGAGCATGCTGCGATTTTCCACACAACGCACAAGTGATGTGTGAAATTCACCGCTCATGTGCACAGCCCCATAGAAATGAATGGGTCTGGATTCAGTGCGGGTGCAATGCGTTCACCTCACGCATTGCACCCGCGTGGAAAACTCGCCCGTGTGAACGAGGCCTAAGTTGAAGACTTGGGCTAGGCATGGTATGTACAGTGAAGAATAGAAGTATTCTCCAACTTAGAAATCATGGAGGAGTCTGAAATTCACATTGTAGATGCATTCCCACTCTGAGAGACAGAATAAAAACTTAAATAAAATCAGGAAATCACATTGTATGATTTTTAAAGAATGTATTTGTCTTGCACTGCTGAACATAAGTATTTGAACACCTTAGAAAATCAGTTTTAATATTTGGTACAGAAGCCTTTATTTGCAATAACAGAGCTCAAACGTTTCTTGTAGTTCTTGACCAGGTTTGCACACACTGCAGCACAGGAATTTTGGCGCACTCCTCCACACAAATCTACTCTAGGCTGTTGCTGAGCAGCAAGGAATTTCAGCTCCCTCCAAAGATGTTCTATTGGATTTAGGTCTGGAGACTGGCTAGGCCACTCCAGAACCTTGATATACTTCTTACAGAGACACTCCTGGGTTATCCTGGCTGTGTGCTTTGGGTCTTTGTCATGTTGGAAGACCCAACCACAACCCATCTTCAATGCTTTGACTGAGGAAAGGAGGTTGTTGCTCAAAATCTCACAATAAATGGCCCAATTCATCCTCTCCTTAATACACTGCAGTTTTCCTGTCCCCTTCGCAGAAAAGCACCCCCATGCTTCACAGTAGGGATGGTGTTCTTGGTATGCAACTCATGCTTCTTTTTCCTCCAAACATGACGAGTGAAGTTTAGACCAAAAAGTTCTACTTTGGTCTCATCTGACCACATGACTTTCTCCTATGCCTCCCCTGGATCATCCAGATGGTCACTGGCAAACTTCAGATGGGCCTGGACATGTGATGACTTGAGCAGGGGAACCTTCCATGCAATGCATGATTTGAAACCATGACGGCATAGTGTTCTACTGACAGTGACCTTTGAAGCTGTGGTCCCAGCTCTCTTCATGTCATTGACCAGCTCCTCCCTTGTAGTTCTGGGCTGATTCCTCACCTTTCTTATCATCAGTGATACCCCACGAGGTGAGATCTTGCATAGAGCCCCAGTCCAAGGGAGACTGACAGTTGTCTTTAGCCTCTTCCATTTTCTAACAATTGCTCCAAAAGTTGATCTTTTTCCACCAACCTGCTTTTCAATTTCCCCATAGCCCTTTCCAGCCTTGTGGAGGTCCACAATTTTGTCTCTGGTGTCTTTTGACAGCTCTTTGGTCTTGCCCATGGTAGTAGTTGGCATCTGACTGACTGTGGACAAGTGTCTTTAAAAAGCTCAGACAGGTGCTACTAAGTTAGATTAACCACCTCCGGACCGCCTAACGCACATGTGCGTTCCGGAGGTGGCAGCGCTGCGCACAGTCACGCATATACGCGTCATCTCGCGAGACGCGAGATGACGCGAATATGCGCGCGCGCATGCGCAGTTCGCGCCGGCATTTCACACAGCAGTATTTCGTCAGCAACCTGCCAGCCAATGATCGTGGCTGGCAGGTTGCTGATTTTTAAAAATCCAATCAAAGTGCCAGATAGCAGATCATATTAGTAAATATGATCTGTTATATGGCTGCCTGCTCCTCTGCTGGTTCTTTTCGTCGGTTGGATCCAGCAGAGGAGCAGGCTTCACAGTGAGTACACCAAACACTACACTATAGCCCCTGATCACCCCCCTGAACCCCAATTAACCCTTTGATCACCCCTTTGATCACCCCTGTCAATCACAAGTGAAAAGAAAAAAGTGATCAGTGCAAACTGTCACTTTTTTTTTCACTGTTATTGACCGTTAGGTTTTAGGTATAGTTTAGGTCCCTTGGTTAGGTAGTTAGCGATCAGTTAGCGCCCAGCCCACCGCACCGCAGTCCGTTATTCGCTGATTAGCGTATCGCTAATCATCATTTGTACTTTTATAGTATCTGGAAGTGATCAAAACTGATCACGGTCAGATCTATAATTGTATTAGTGTCACTTTAGTTCACCCTCCACCCAAAACGCAGTGTTTGCCCGATCAGGCCTGATCGGTCGCCCACACGTGCGTTCGCCCACACCCGCCCCACCGCAGTGACAAAAAAAAAAAAATTTTTTTGATCACTGCACATTCACTTTACACGCACTGCGGCGATAAAAAAATTAGTTTTGATATTTTTTATCAACCGCAGCGGCCTCCGGTACTTCGCTAGCCTCCCCTTTGTAAGACAGGCTTGATTTTTTTTTCTTGGGTAGTCTCAGGGAATACCCCTAAATTTAGTTGCCCACATGTCTAACAGGGGGTATTCCTCTGAAGAGGCCTACAGGCTTCTGACCCAGTCGGATGAGGAGTGGGAACCCTCATCTGATGAATCCAGCGGGTCAGAATACGAACCTGTAGAAAGCAGTGGCTCTCTGACCCAAAGTTCGGACGAGGAGGCTGAGGTCCCTGATACCACCAGGCGTACCCGGCCCCATGTCGCTAGACCGCAGGTTGCGCAGGATCCGCTTCAAGAGCAGCAGAGTGGGGCTGGTGCTGTCGGATTACGTGGTGAGGCATACACCAGCAGCCACCGCAAAGACGTGCCCGTAGAGCCCCTAGAATCCCAGAGGTGCTGGCAAACCCTGATTGGCAGTCCCCAACTTCAGCCGCACCTGTAGTTTTCCCTTTCACTGCCCAGTCTGGAGTTCGGGTTGAGACGGCTCAGATCGGTTCGGCCCTGGGATTTTTTGAGCTGTTCTTGACTGCGGAGCTTTTAGACATAGTTGTGGCCGAAACAAACAGGTATGCCACACAATTTATCACCGCTAACCCGGGAAGCTTTTATGCCCAGCCTTCCCGGTGGAAACCAGTCCAAGTTTCCGAACTTAAAACTTTTCTGGGCCTCCTCCTCAACATGGGCCTGACAAAAAAGCATGAATTGCGGTCATATTGGTCCACGAACCCGATTCATCACATGCCCATGTTCTCTGCTGCCATGTCCAGGGCACGTTTTGAGGCCATCCTGCGGTTCCTGCACTTTAGTGACAACACCGCCTCCCGTCCCAGGGGCCACCCTGCTTTTGACCGGCTCCACAAAATTCGGCCCCTCATAGACCATTTCAACCAGAAATTTGCAGATATTTATACCCCAGAGCAAAACATCTGCATAGACGAGTCCCTGATACATTTTACCGGGCGCCTTGGCTTCAAACAATACATCCCAAGCAAGCGCGCCCGGTATGGGGTCAAATTGTATAAGCTCTGTGAAAGGGCCACAGGCTATACCCACAAATTTCGGGTCTATGAGGGAAAAGATCAGACCCTGGAGCCGGTCGGTTGCCCTGACTACCTGGGGAGCAGTGGGAAGACAGTTTGGGACTTGGTGTCACCCTTATTCGGCAAGGGGTACCATCTTTATGTGGACAATTTTTACACAAGTGTGGCCCTCTTTAGGCATTTGTTTCTAGAACGGATTGGCGCCTGTGGTACCGCGCGAACTAGTCGCGCGGGCTTCCCCCAACGGCTCGTTACCACCCGTCTTGCAAGGGGGCAGAGGGCCGCACTGTGTAACTGAAGAACTGCTCGCGGTGAAATGGAGAGACAAGCGTGACGTTTACATGCTCTCCTCCATTCACGCAGACACGACAATACAAATTGAGCGAGCAACCCGTATCATTGAAAAGCCCCTCTCAGTCCACGACTATAACCTCCACATGGGAGGGGTCGACTTCAATGACCAGATGTTGTCTCCGTATTTAGTTTCCCGACGCACCAGACGCTGGTATAAGAAGGTGTCTGTATATTTAATTCAATTGGCTCTGTACAATAGTTTTGTTCTCTACAGTAAGGCTGGGAGAACTGGATCCTTCCTCAAATTTCAGGAAGAGATCATCGAGAACCTCCTGTATCCAGGAGGTTCCGTGGCCCCAACCACCAGTGTAGTTAGCCGTCTACACGAGCGACATTTCCCCAATGTCGTTCCTGGTACCTCAACCCAACAGTCACCCCGAAAAAGATGTCGTGTCTGTAGCAGGAGTGGAATAAGGCGTGACACCCGCTATTTCTGTCCTGACTGTCCGGACCACCCTGCCCTATGCTTTGGAGAGTGTTTCCGGAAGTACCACTCACAGGTACACTATTAGCATAGGGATCATCTCACCAGGACAGGCACACAGGGCTATTAGGGCCCATTCACTCACTGCTGCTGCAAACGTCTCCTTTCACATGGGACAAAGTGCATAACGCACTTCGCCACATCTTTGGGCAATTTGCGCTTTGCACATTGACCCATGGGGAAGGAGAGGTTTGTTCTATAAAGGTAAAAAAAAAAAAACACACCAGTAAGCAAACACGTTAATGTTCAGTTAAAAAAGTTAAAGTTTATATGTTCTGTTGCAAAGTTAATAAAATTATAGCGTTGCGGCCTGGTTTTTTCTTTTTCTTTTTTTTTTCTTTTTTTACCTTCCAGGTGGACCAACCGATTGACTAGCTGCAGCACCGATGTGCATTCTGACAGAAGCATTGCACTGCTGTCAGATTACATGCAAGTCGGTGTATGCGGCGCTGCAAGACGGGATTTTCTCCTCTGCAGTGACAGATACGTTTGCCGAGGCATACGAGCTGAGGAGGAGGCGGCGTTCCTATGCTTTGGCAAGCACTTTGTATATATATATATATATATATAAAAAAATAAAAATAAATCCCGGCAATGATTTATTCATCCACATCGATTGATGTGAATGGAGAAATCTGGTTTGCCAGGGCATACGAGCTAAGTGGGTATGGATGTAGGGCGGAGCTCCTATGTCCTGGCAGACGCCTTTCCCCTCCATTTTTTTTTTTTGGCAGAGATTTTTTCATCCACATTGATCGATGCGAATGAAGAAATCTGTGCCGTTCATTTTTTTCTTTCAGCCCAGAGGCTAAACGGAAAAAAAAATCTCATTACCTGTATGCTCAATATAAGGAGAATAGCAGAAACTCCTAATGCTGGCCATACATGTAATGATTGCGGAGACCCTCAAATGCCAGGGCAGTACAAACACCCCACAACTGACCCCATTTTGGAATGAAGACACCCCAAGGTATTTGCTGAGGGGCATATTGAGTCCATGAAAGATTTAAATTTTTGTCCTAAGTTAGCGGAAAGTGAGACTTTGTGAGAAAATAAATAAATAATCAATTTCCGCTAACTTATGCAAAAAAAATAAAAATTCTATGAACTTGCCAGGCCCCTCATTGGATACCTTGGGGTGTCTTCTTTCCAAAGTGGGGTCACATGTGGGGTATTTATACTGCCCTGGCTTTTTAGGGGCCCTAAAGCGTGAGAAGAAGTCTGGGATCCAAATGTCTAAAAATGCCCTCCTAAAAGGAATTTGGGCCCCTTTGCGCATCTAGGCTGCAAAAAAGTGTCACACATCTGGTATCGCCGTACTCAGGAGAAGTTGGGGAATGTGTTTCGGGGTGTCATTTTACATATACCCATGCTGGGTGAGAAAAATATCTTGGTCAAATGCCAACTTTGTATAAAAAAATGGGAAAAGTTGTCTTTTGCCAAGATATTTCTCTCACCCAGCATGGGTATATGTAAAATGACACCCCAAAACACATTCCCCAACTTCTCCTGAGTACGGCGATACCAGATGTGTCACACTTTTTTGCTGCCAAGGTGGGCAAAGGGGCACATATTCCAAAGTGCACCTTTCAGATTTCACCGGTCATTTTTTACAGATTTTGATTGCAAAGTACTTCTCACACATTTGGGCCCCTAAATTGCCAGGGCAGTATAACTATGCCACAAGTGACCCCATTTTGGAAAGAAGACACCCCAATGTATTCCGTGAGGGGCATGGCGAGTTCCTAGAATTTTTTATTTTTTGTCGCAAGTTAGTGGAATACGAGACTTTGTAAGGAAAAAAGAGAAAAAAAAAAATCATCATTTTCCGCTAACTTGTGACAAAAAATAAAAAAATTCTAGGAACTCGCCATGCCCCTCACGGAATACCTTGGGGTGTCTTCTTTCCAAAATGGGGTCACTTGTGGCGTAGTTATACTGCCCTGGCAATTTAGGGGCCCAAATGTGTGAGAAGTACCTTGCAATCAAAATGTGTAAAAAATGGCCTGCAAAATCTGAAAGGTGCACTTTGGAATATGTGCCCCTTTGCCCACCTTGGCAGCAGAAAAGTGTGACACATCTGGTATCGCCGTACTCAGGAGAAGTTGGGGAATGTGTTTTGGGGTGTCATTTTACATATACCCATGCTGGATGAGAGAAATATCTTGGCAAAAGACAACTTTTCCCATTTTTTTATACAAAGTTGGCATTTGACCAAGATATTTTTCTCACCCAGCATGGGTATATGTAAAATGACACCCCAAAACACATTCCCCAACTTCTCCTGAGTACGGCGATACCAGATGTGTCACACTTTTTTGCTGCCAAGGTGGGCAAAGGGGCACATATTCCAAAGTGCACCTTTTGGATTTCACCGGTCATTTTTTACACATTTTGATTGCAAAGTTCTTCTCACACATTTGGGCCCCTAAATTGCCAGGGCAGTATAACTACCCCACAAGTGACCCCATTTTGGAAAGAAGACACCCCAAGGTATTCCGTGAGGGGCATGGCGAGTTCCTAGAATTTTTTATTTTTTGTCGCAAGTTAGTGGAATATGAGACTTTGTAAGAAAAAAATAAAAATAAAAATCATCATCATTTTCCGCTAACTTGTGACAAAAAATAAAAAGTTCTATGAACTCACTATGCCCATCAGCGAATACCTTAGGGTGTCTACTTTCCGAAATGGGGTCATTTGTGGGGGTTTTCTACTGTTTGGGCATTGTAGAACCTCAGGAATCATGACAGGTGCTCAGAAAGTCAGAGCTGTTTCAAAAAGCGGAAATTCACATTTTTGTACCATAGTTTGTAAATGCTATAACTTTTACCCAAACCATTTTTTTTTTTGCCCAAACATTTTTTTTTTATCAAAGACATGTAGAACAATAAATTTGGTGAAAAATTTATATATGGATGTCGTTTTTTTTGCAAAATTTTACAGCTGAAAGTGAAAAATGTCATTTTTTTGCAAAAAAATCGTTACATTTTGATTAATAACAAAAAAAGTAAAAATGCCAGCAGCAATGAAATACCACCAAATGAAAGCTCTATTAGTGAGAAGAAAAGGAGGTAAAATTCATTTGTATGGTAAGTTGCATGACCGAGCGATAAACGGTGAAAGTAGTGTAGTGCCGAAGTGTAAAAAGTGCTCTGGTCATGAAGGGGGTTTCACCTAGCGGGGCTGAAGTGGTTAATGAGTGGATTAGAGGTGGACTTTTTAACAGTAACAGGTCTTTGAGAGCCAGAATTCTTGCTGTTTCTCAGGTGTTCAAATACTTATGTTCAGCAGTGTAAGACAAATAAATTCTTTAAAAATCATACAATGTGACTTCCTGATTTTTAAAAAAATTTTTTATCCTATCTCTCAGAGTGGGAATGCACCTACAATGTGAATTTTAGACCCCTCCATGATTTCTAAGTAAGAGAACTTGAAAACTTTCAAATACTTCTGTTCCTCACTGTATGTGAGCTTACCGAGTTCCAAAGCCGCCACCAAGTTAGGCCATTGTCAGCTCTGCGGCGGTGTGCTGCTTGTCACCTAAGCAAATAAGTTTCAGCTAGGCCTGTTGCCGCTTCCCCACTGCAGTGCTACACTGCTTTCAGCTCCTGACTGATGGCTGACTGGTGCTGCAAGATGAGAATTCAGAGGTGGAAGTGAAGGAGGAGGTGGAGAAGGAGAAAGGGGGGTTGCAGCCACTAATGTAGGTTGTGGTGGAAATCCTGAAGGATGTAGGGCCCGCAATCCTTGGCATCGGTAGCACTTGTGCCATCCCGGAGTTCGACTCGCTCACGGCCTCCACAATGTTCTCCTAGTGTGCCGTCAGGGAAATGTAGATTCCCTGGCCACAAGCACTTGTCCATGTGTCAGTCGTTTAGTGGACCTTCCCAATAACTGTGTTGGTCAGGGCACGGGTGATGTTACAGGACACATGCTGGTGTAAGGCAGAGACAGCACACCAGGAAAAATAGCGGTGGCTGGGGACTGAGTGACTAGGGACGGCCACCGCCATCAGGATGCGGAAAGCCTCAGTGTCCACAAGCCTAAATGGCAACATTTCCAGGGCCAGCAAGGAAAGGTGCGCATTTAGTGCTATGGCCTGTGGGTCGTTAGGTATTTGCGCTTTCGTTCAAAGGCCTGGGGTATGGACATCTTTATGCTGTGCTGGGACACAGAAGTGTATGTGGTAGATGATGGTGCTTGCGAAGGTCCAGGTGCATGGCGGGAAGTATCCGGGCCTGCGTCTTGGGGATTGGCCAGCACATAACATAGGGGAAGAGGAGGTAGTGGTGTGACCCGCAGACACTGATTGTGGACCCAGGCGTTCAGCCCACCTATTAGGGTTTTTTGATGCCATGTGGCGGATCATGCTGTTGGTGGTGAGGTTGTTTGTGTTTATCCCCCTGCTCATTTTGGTATGGCACAGGTTGCAAATGACAATTCTTTTTTCCTCCACACTTTCCTAAAAAAAGCGCCAGACTGCGGAACACCTACCCCTTGGCAAGGGAGATTGCCGCAAGGGGGTGCTTTGGGGATCAGTTGCTGGCCTCTTTGGTGTGGCCCTCCTTCTCCTTTTTGCCACCCCACTGCCTTTTCCAGCCTGTCGGGGTGCTGCGGATCCCTCCCCCTCTGTACTGATGTCCTCGCTCAGCTTGCCTCCTTCCCAGGTTGGGTCAGTGATTTAATCGTCCACCACATACTCTTCCAATTCCTGACTCTGGCCATCCTCCTGACTTGTTGACCTAACAAGAACCTCACTTATTGACAACTGTGTCTCATCCTCATCATGAACCTCTTGAGACACTAATTGCGGTTGACTTATTAGCAGCTCTGTCTCATCATCATCATCCACCTCATGAAACACTAATTGCTGTTCCCCACCATCATCTTTTTCTGATTGTGGATTCTCAAGAGTTTGGGAATCAGTGCACAAGATCTCCTCATGTCCCTCTTCAAGCGGGCTTGGCGAGAGGGCCAAATCAAGGAATGTCGATGAAATGAGCTCCTCGGAATATCCGAGTGTGGGATCACTTGTTTACCAAGACTCTCCATGGTGGGAGTAAGGAGTATCAGGGTGAGGATTCTGTTGACCAGTAGTGATGAGGGGCCGGGGCAATATTCAAATTTGCGATATTTTGCAAATATTTGGTAGAATATTCGTCATATATTTGCAAATTCGAGATTATTTTCTTGATCGCAAAAATTTGGCAATGTAATATTTGTGCAATGCGCGCAAAATACAGGCGTGGGTCACTATAGCTACATTTTTTAAGCTGCTAGTAGTTTCCTGAGACTGGAGAAAATGGTTGGCATGGCTGAACATTACAATAGCTTTATATGCAAATAAAGTGCTCCATTATATTTGCGATTGCAAAATCGGCACTAATGATGCAAATATTTTGGCACAATACGTGCAATTTCACATTTTAACAGGTCTGTCTACTAATTAGTGATTGGTGCACTAAGTATTGTTGCGAACTTGTGACATCACAGCACTATGTATGTATGTATCTAGCATAGATATATACATACATACAGCACTATGAAAGCAGACACACAGGAAAGCAGAGAGCACAGCAATAACACTGCTGTCTCTCTCAGATCTGCAAAATACTGCATACAAGGGCTGCTGGGGAGGTTCTTCTATAGTAAGGAGTAGGCAACGTTCCTATTGGTTGCTAGGGATGTTGCTAAGCTCAGACAAAGACAATGCAGCCTTCTCATTGGCTCACAAGCAAGAAGGGAGGTTACTGATGAAAATAAAATCTAGAATATTCAAAATTACGAATATATATCACTATATTCAAAATATTCGCAAATTCTTGAAGTGCCGATATTCTCGATTAATATTCGCTATTCAAATATTCGCGCCCAACACTATTGACCAGACTCTTGGCTACTGAGACTGCACTTTGTGGAAGACAGGATGGTGTTTAACCGACTGGAAGCACTATCTGCTGCAATACAACCGACCACCTAGTCGCATTGGTGTGACGTCGAGAGTGGTGTCCTGTACCTCCCTGCAAACTGGGATATGAAGCTAGGTATGGTGGATGAGTCTGTTTCTTGTGCTCTGGCAGCATGCACAGTTTCACCGTGCCCAGGGCCATGGCCTCTGTGTGCACCATCAGCAGCACGGACTCTTCCCCGTCCCTTACTGCTCGCCTTCAGCATATTAAATGGTATATATGCTTGCAAGTATGTCACATGTACAGTAGCACAGGATTTGTAAGTGTATGCACAAATAAATTAGAGTGAATGTCACTGATATTTAGGATGGCAAACGTTATACAGGAGATGTAGCACAGGTAATGTCGCTGCCACCAGCAGGGAAAAAAATTAACTGAATGTCACTAATATTTTGGATGCGCTAATGTTATACTGGAGATGTTGCGCAGGAAATATTGCTGTCACCAGCGGCCAACCAATTGCGCTCAATTTCACAGCGCAAATGTAACACAGCAGATGTAGCAGAGGTTGTGTGATTGTCAGCAGCAACCAAACAATTGCACACAATATAGCGCACGTTGCGCTAATAATATATATATATATATATATATATATATATAGCAGCCAGGTAAAACAATAGTCTTTAAAAGGACTTTTGGGTTTCTAACTAGAGTTGAGCGAACACCTGGATGTTCGGGTTCGAGAAGTTCGGCCGAACATCCCGGAAATGTTCGGGTTCGGGATCCGAACCCGATCCGAACTTCGTCCCGAACCCGAACCCCATTGAAGTCAATGGGGACCCGAACTTTTCGGCACTAAAAAGGCTGTAAAACAGCCCAGGAAAGAGCTAGAGGGCTGCAAAAGGCAGCAACATGTAGGTAAATCCCCTGCAAACAAATGTGGATAGGGAAATGAATTAAAATAAAAATTAAATAAATAAAAATTAACCAAAATCAATTGGAGAGAGGTTCCATAGCAGAGAATCTGGCTTCCCGTCACCCACCACTGGAACAGTCCATTCTCAGATATTTAGGCCCCGGCACCCAGGCAGAGGAGAGAGGTCCCGTAACAGAGAATCTGTCTTCATGTCAGCAGAGAATTAGTCTGCATGTCATAGCAGAGAATGAGGCTTCACGTCAGCCACCACTGCAACAGTCCATTGGCATATATTTAGGCCCAGCACACACACAGGCAGAGGAGAGAGGTCCCGTAACAGACAATCTGGCTTCATGTCAGCAGAGAATCAGTCTGCATGTCATAGCAGAGAATCAGGCTTCACGTCACCCACCACTGCAACAGTCCATTGGCATATATTTAGGCCCAGCACACACACAGGCAGAGGAGAGAGGTCCCGTAACAGAGAATCTGGCTTCATGTCAGCAGAGAATCAGTCTGCATGTCATAGCAGAGAATGAGGCTTCACGTCACCCACCACTGCAACAGTCCATTGGCATATATTTAGGCCTAGCACACAGGCAGAGCAGAGAGGTCCCGTAACAGACAATCTGGCTTCATGTCAGCAGAGAATCAGTCTGCATGTCATAGCAGAGAATGAGGCTTCACGTCAGCCACCACTGCAACAGTCCATTGGCATATATTTAGGCCTAGCACACAGGCAGAGCAGAGAGGTCCCGTAACAGACAATCTGGCTTCATGTCAGCAGAGAATCAGTCTGCATGTCATAGCAGAGAATCAGGCTTCACGTCAGCCACCACTGCAACAGTCCATTGTCATAAATTTAGGCCCAGCACCCAGGCAGAGGAGAGAGGTCCCGTAACAGACAATCTGGCTTCATGTCAGCAGAGAATTAGTCTGCATGTCATAGCAGAGAATCAGGCTTCATGTCAGCCACCACTGCAACAGTCCATTGGCATATATTTAGGCCCAGCACCCAGGCAGAGGAGGGAGGTCCCGTAACAGAGAATCTGTCTTCATGTCAGCAGAGAATCAGTCTGCATGTCATAGCAGAGAATGAGGCTTCACGTCACCCACCACTGCAACAGTCCATTGGCATATATTTAGGCCTAGCACACAGGCAGAGCAGAGAGGTCCCGTAACAGACAATCTGGCTTCATGTCAGCAGAGAATCAGTCTGCATGTCATAGCAGAGAATGAGGCTTCACGTCAGCCACCACTGCAACAGTCCATTGGCATATATTTAGGCCTAGCACACAGGCAGAGCAGAGAGGTCCCGTAACAGACAATCTGGCTTCATGTCAGCAGAGAATCAGTCTGCATGTCATAGCAGAGAATCAGGCTTCACGTCAGCCACCACTGCAACAGTCCATTGTCATAAATTTAGGCCCAGCACCCAGGCAGAGGAGAGAGGTCCCGTAACAGACAATCTGGCTTCATGTCAGCAGAGAATTAGTCTGCATGTCATAGCAGAGAATCAGGCTTCATGTCAGCCACCACTGCAACAGTCCATTGGCATATATTTAGGCCCAGCACCCAGGCAGAGGAGGGAGGTCCCGTAACAGAGAATCTGTCTTCATGTCAGCAGAGAATCAGTCTGCATGTCATAGCAGAGAATGAGGCTTCACGTCACCCACCACTGCAACAGTCCATTGGCATATATTTAGGCCTAGCACACAGGCAGAGCAGAGAGGTCCCGTAACAGACAATCTGGCTTCATGTCAGCAGAGAATCAGTCTGCATGTCATAGCAGAGAATCAGGCTTCACGTCAGCCACCACTGCAACAGTCCATTGGCATATATTTAGGCCTAGCACACAGGCAGAGCAGAGAGGTCCCGTAACAGACAATCTGGCTTCATGTCAGCAGAGAATCAGTCTGCATGTCATAGCAGAGAATGAGGCTTCACGTCAGCCACCACTGCAACAGTCCATTGGCATATATTTAGGCCTAGCACACAGGCAGAGCAGAGAGGTCCCGTAACAGAGAATCTGTCTTCATGTCAGCAGAGAATCAGTCTGCATGTCATAGCAGAGAATGAGGCTTCACGTCAGCCACCACTGCAACAGTCCATTGGCATATATTTAGGCCTAGCACACAGGCAGAGGAGAGGTTCATTCAACTTTGGGTAGCCTCGCAATATAATGGTAAAATGAAAATAAAAATAGGATTGAATGAGGAAGTGCCCTGGAGTCCAATAATATATGGTTATGGGGAGGTAGTTAATGTCTAATCTGGACAAGGGACGGACAGGTCCTGTGGGATCCATGCCTGGTTCATTTTTATGACCGTCAGCTTGTCCACATTGGCTGTAGACAGGCGGCTGCGTTTGTCTGTAATGACGCCCCCTGCCGTGCTGAATACACGTTCAGACAAAACGCTGGCTGCCGGGCAGGCCAGCACCTCCAAGGCATAAAAGGCTAGCTCTGGCCACGTGGACAATTTAGAGACCCAGAAGTTGAATGGGGCCGAACCATCAGTCAGTACGTGGAGGGGTGTGCACACGTACTGTTCCACCATGTTAGTGAAATGTTGCCTCCTGCTAACACGTTGCGTATCAGGTGGTGGTGCAGTTAGCTGTGGCGTGTTGACAAAAGTTTTCCACATCTCTGCCATGCTAACCCTGCCCTCAGAGGAGCTGGCCGTGACACAGCTGCCTTGGCGACCTCTTGCTCCTCCTCTGCCTTGGCCTTGGGCTTCCACTTGTTCCCCTGTGACATTTGGGAATGCTCTCAGTAGCGCGTCTACCAACGTGCGCTTGTACTCGCGCATCTTCCTATCACGCTCCAGTGCAGGAAGTAAGGTGGGCACATTGTCTTTGTAGCGTGGATCCAGCAGGGTGGCAACCCAGTAGTCCGCACAGGTTAAAATGTGGGCAACTCTGCTGTCGTTGCGCAGGCACTGCAGCATGTAGTCGCTCATGTGTGCCAGGCTGCCCAGGGGTAAGGACAAGCTGTCCTCTGTGGGAGGCGTATCGTCATCGTCCTGCCTTTCCCCCCAGCCACGCACCAGTGATGGACCCGAGCTGCGTTGGGTGCCACCCCGCTGTGACCATGCTTCATCCTCATCCTCCTCCACCTCCTCCTCATCCTCGTCCTCCTCGTCCTCCAGTAGTGGGCCCTGGCTGGCCACATTTGTACCTGGCCTCTGCTGTTGCCAAAAACCTCCCTCTGAGTCACTTCGAAGAGACTGGCCTGAAAGTGCTAAAAATGACCCCTCTTCCTCCTCCTCCTCCTCCTCCTCCTGGGCCACCTCCTCTTCCATCATCGCCCTAAGTGTTTTCTCAAGGAGACATAGAAGTGGTATTGTAACGCTGATAACGGTGTCATCGCCACTGGCCATGTTGGTGGAGTACTCGAAACAGCGCAACAGGGCACACAGGTCTCGCATGGAGGCCCAGTCATTGGTGGTGAAGTGGTGCTGTTCTGTAGTGCGACTGACCCGTGCGTGCTGCAGCTGAAACTCCACTATGGCCTGCTGCTGCTCGCACAGTCTGTCCAGCATGTGCAAGGTGGAGTTCCACCTGGTGGGCACGTCGCATATGAGGCGGTGAGCGGGAAGGCCGAAGTTACGCTGTAGCGCAGACAGGCGAGCAGCAGCAGGATGTGAACGCCGGAAGCGCGAACAGACGGCCCGCACTTTATGCAGCAGCTCTGACATGTCGGGGTAGTTGTGAATGAACTTCTGCACCACCAAATTCAGCACATGCGCCAAGCAAGGGATGTGCGTCAAATTGGCTAGTCCCAGAGCTGCAACGAGATTTCGCCCATTATCACACACCACCAGGCCGGGCTTGAGGCTCACCGGCAGCAACCACTCGTCGGTCTGTTGTTCTATACCCCGCCACAACTCCTGTGCGGTGTGGGGCCTGTCCCCCAAACATATGAGTTTCAGAATGGCCTGCTGACGTTTACCCCGGGCTGTGCTGAAGTTGGTGGTGAAGGTGTGTGGCTGACTGGATGAGCAGGTGGAAGAAGAGGAGGAGGAAGCCGAGAAGGAGGAGGTGGCAACAGGAGGCAAAGAATGTTGCCCTGCGATCCTTGGCGGCGGAAGGACGTGCGCCAAACAGCTCTCCGCCTGGGGCCCAGCTGCCACTACATTTACCCAGTGTGCAGTTAGGGAGATATAGCGTCCCTGGCCGTGCTTACTGGTCCACGTATCTGTGGTTAGGTGGACCTTGCCACAGATGGCGTTGCGCAGTGCACACTTGATTTTATCGGATACTTGGTTGTGCAGGGAAGGCACGGCTCTCTTGGAGAAGTAGTGCCGGCTGGGAACAACATACTGTGGGACAGCAAGCGACATGAGCTGTTTGAAGCTGTCTGTGTCCACCAGCCTAAATGACAGCATTTCATAGGCCAGTAGTTTAGAAATGCTGGCATTCAGGGCCAGGGATCGAGGGTGGCTAGGTGGGAATTTACGCTTTCTATCAAATGTTTGTGAGATGGAGAGCTGAACGCTGGCGTGTGACATGGTTGAGACGCTTGGTGACGGAGGTGGTGGTGGTGGTGTTGGTGGTACATCCCCTGTTTGCTGGGCGGCAGGTGCCAACGTTCCTCCAGAGGCGGAGGAAGAGGCCGAGGCGGCAGCAGCAGAATAGGCCGAGGCGGCAGCAGCAGAAGAGGTAGCAGGGGGAGCCTGAGTGACTTCCTTGGTTTTAAGGTGTTTACTCCACTGCAGTTCATGCTTTGCATGCAGGTGCCTGGTCATGCAGGTTGTGCTCAGGTTCAGAACGTTAATGCCTCGCTTCAGGCTCTGATGGCACAGCGTGCAAACCACTCGGGTCTTGTCAGCACATTGTTTGAAGAAGTGCCATGCCAGGGAACTCCTTGAAGCTGCCTTTGGGGTGCTCGGTCCCAGATGGCGGCGGTCAGTAGCAGGCGGAGTCTCTTGGCGGCGGGTGTTCTGCTTTTGCCCACTGCTCCCTCTTTTGCTACGCTGTTGGCTCGGTCTCACCACTGCCTCTTCCTCCGAACTGTGAAAGTCAGTGGCACGACCTTCATTCCATGTGGGGTCTAGGACCTCATCGTCCCCTGCATCGTCTTCCACCCAGTCTTGATCCCTGACCTCCTGTTCAGTCTGCACACTGCAGAAAGACGCAGCAGTTGGCACCTGTGTTTCGTCATCATCAGAGACATGCTGAGGTGGTATTCCCATGTCCTCATCATCAGGAAACATAAGTGGTTGTGCGTCAGTGCATTCTATGTCTTTCACCGCTGGGGAAGGGCTAGGTGGATGCCCTTGGGAAACCCTGCCAGCGGAGTCTTCAAACAGCATTAGAGACTGCTGCATAACTTGAGGCTGAGACAGTTTCCCTGGTATGCATGGGGGTGATGTGACAGACTGATGGGGTTGGTTTTCAGGCGCCATCTGTGCGCTTTCTGCAGAAGACTGGGTGGGAGATAATGTGAACGTGCTGGATCCACTGTCGGCCACCCAATTGACTAATGCCTGTACCTGCTCAGGCCTTACCATCCTTAGAACGGCATTGGGCCCCACCATATATCGCTGTAAATTCTGTCGGCTACTGGGACCTGAGGTAGTTGGTACACTAGGACGTGTGGATGTGGCAGAACGGCCACGTCCTCTCCCAGCACCAGAGGGTCCACTAACACCACCACGACCATGTCCACGTCCGCGTCCCTTACTAGATGTTTTTCTCATTGTTATGGTTCACCACAACAACAAATATATTATTTGGCCCAATGTATTGTATTCAAATTCAGCGGGATATAAATTTGAGGCCTAGTATTTAGGCCCTGGGTGACCGGTATGGATTTAGTCACAGAATTAGACTTGGAAATGCACAGAAGCGTGTGTGTGAAGTTATTCTGAATGACCCTATGTGCACCTTCAATATGATCTACCCTTTTAGGGATAGATTTCAAATAGCTCTGATATAGCAGAAACGACTAAATTATGAAATTGCTAAATTGGGAATTGTATTTCAACCCAGAACAAAAAATGTGCTTTGACGGACACTAAATAACTTTCCCAGCCACAACAGGACAGCGGTAACGAGAGATTTAGCGGGATATAAATTTGAGGCCTAGTATTTAGGCGCTGGGTGACAGGTATGGGTTTAGTGACAGAATTAGATTTGGAAATGCACAGTAGCGGGTGTGTGAAGTTATTCTGAATGACCCTATGTGCACCTTGAATATTATATACCCTTTTAGGGATAGATTTCAAATAGCTCTGATATAGCAGAAACCACTAAATTATGAAATTGCTAAATTGGGAATTGTATTTCAACCCAGAACAAGAAATGTGCTTGAACGGACACTAAATAACTCGCCCAGCTACAGCACTAGGGACAGATTTAGCGGGATATAAATTTGAGGCCTAGTATTTAGGCGCTGGGTGACAGGTATGGGTTTAGTGCCAGAATTAGACTTGGAAATACACAGTAGCGGGTGTGTGTGAAGTTATTCTGAATGACCCAATGTGCACCTTGAATATTATATACCCTTTTAGGGATAGATTTCAAATAGCTCTGATATAGCAGAAACCACTAAATTATGAAATTGCTAAATTGGGAATTGTATTTCAACCCAGAACAAGAAATGTGCTTGAACGGACACTAAATAACTCGCCCAGCTACAGCACTAGGGACAGATTTAGCGGGATATAAATTTGAGGCCTAGTATTTAGGCGCTGGGTGACAGGTATGGGTTTAGTGCCAGAATTAGACTTGGAAATACACAGTAGCGGGTGTGTGTGAAGTTATTCTGAATGACCCAATGTGCACCTTGAATATTATATACCCTTTTAGGGATAGATTTCAAATAGCTCTGATATAGCAGAAACCACTAAATTATGAAATTGCTAAATTGGGAATTGTATTTCAACCCAGAACAAGAAATGTGCTTGAACGGACACTAAATAACTCGCCCAGCTACAGCACTAAGGACAGATTTAGCGGGATATAAATTTGAGGCCTAGTATTTAGGCGCTGGGTGACAGGTATGGGTTTAGTGCCAGAATTAGACTTGGAAATACACAGTAGCGGGTGTGTGTGAAGTTATTCTGAATGACCCAATGTGCACCTTGAATATTATATACCCTTTTAGGGATAGATTTCAAATAGCTCTGATATAGCAGAAACCACTAAATTATGAAATTGCTAAATTGGGAATTGTATTTCAACCCAGAACAAGAAATGTGCTTGAACGGACACTAAATAACTCGCCCAGCTACAGCACTAGGGACAGATTTAGCGGGATATAAATTTGAGGCCTAGTATTTAGGCGCTGGGTGACAGGTATGGGTTTAGTGCCAGAATTAGACTTGGAAATACACAGTAGCGGGTGTGTGTGAAGTTATTCTGAATGACCCAATGTGCACCTTGAATATTATATACCCTTTTAGGGATAGATTTCAAATAGCTCTGATATAGCAGAAACCACTAAATTATGAAATTGCTAAATTGGGAATTGTATTTCAACCCAGAACAAGAAATGTGCTTGAACGGACACTAAATAACTCGCCCAGCTACAGCACTAGGGACAGATTTAGCGGGATATAAATTTGAGGCCTAGTATTTAGGCGCTGGGTGACAGGTATGGGTTTAGTGCCAGAATTAGACTTGGAAATACACAGTAGCGGGTGTGTGTGAAGTTATTCTGAATGACCCAATGTGCACCTTGAATATTATATACCCTTTTAGGGATAGATTTCAAATAGCTCTGATATAGCAGAAACCACTAAATTATGAAATTGCTAAATTGGGAATTGTATTTCAACCCAGAACAAGAAATGTGCTTGAACGGACACTAAATAACTCGCCCAGCTACAGCACTAGGGACAGATTTAGCTGGATATAAATTTGAGGCCTAGTATTTAGGCGCTGGGTGACAGGTATGGGTTTAGTGCCAGAATTAGACTTGGAAATACACAGTAGCGGGGGTGTGTGAAGTTATTCTGAATGACCCAATGTGCACCTTGAATATTATATACCCTTTTAGGGATAGATTTCAAATAGCTCTGATATAGCAGAAACCACTAAATTATGAAATTGCTAAATTGGGAATTGTATTTCAACCCAGAACAAGAAATGTGCTTGAACGGACACTAAATAACTCGCCCAGCTACAGCACTAAGGACAGATTTAGCGGGATATAAATTTGAGGCCTAGTATTTAGGCGCTGGGTGACAGGTATGGGTTTAGTGCCAGAATTAGACTTGGAAATACACAGTAGCGGGTGTGTGTGAAGTTATTCTGAATGACCCAATGTGCACCTTGAATATTATACCCTTTTAGGGATAGATTTCAAATAGCTCTGATATAGCAGAAACCACTAAATTATGAAATTGCTAAATTGGGAATTGTATTTCAACCCAGAACAAGAAATGTGCTTGAACGGACACTAAATAACTCGCCCAGCTACAGCACTAGGGACAGATTTAGCGGGATATAAATTTGAGGCCTAGTATTTAGGCGCTGGGTGACAGGTATGGGTTTAGTGCCAGAATTAGACTTGGAAATACACAGTAGCGGGTGTGTGTGAAGTTATTCTGAATGACCCAATGTGCACCTTGAATATTATATACCCTTTTAGGGATAGATTTCAAATAGCTCTGATATAGCAGAAACCACTAAATTATGAAATTGCTAAATTGGGAATTGTATTTCAACCCAGAACAAGAAATGTGCTTGAACGGACACTAAATAACTCGCCCAGCTACAGCACTAAGGACAGATTTAGCGGGATATAAATTTGAGGCCTAGTATTTAGGCGCTGGGTGACCGGTATGGATTTAGTGACAGAATTAGACTGGGATATGGCCAAAAAATAAACAGACTATTGCTGGTTAAATGCACTTGGTGTGACAGCTTCACCCTGATGTAGGCTTTAGCCAAAAAACAACCACACCATTGAGGGTTAAATGCACTTGGTGACAGGCGCAGCTTGCCCCTGATTTAGTATATGGCCAAAAAATGAACAGACTATTGCTGGTTAAATGCACTTGGTGTGACAGCTCCACCCTGATGTAGGCTTTAGCCAAAAAACAACCACACCATTGAGGGTTAAATGCACTTGGTGACAGGCGCAGCTTGCCCCTGATTTTGTATATGGCCAAAAAATGAACAGACTATTGCTGGTTAAATGCACTTGGTGTGACAGCTTCACCCTGATGTAGGCTTTAGCCAAAAAACAACCACACCATTGAGGGTTAAATGCACTTGGTCGCAGCTTGTGCTGGCGCACCACAAGACACAAAATGGCCGCCGATCACCCCAGAAAAATGTGACTGACAAACGGTCTGGGCAGCCTAAAAACAGTGAGCAATTGAGGATCAGCAGCTCAATGATCCACAGCTGCAGATCGATCAGTTAATCAAGTCCTTTGGAGGAGTTAATCTGCCTAATCTCGCCCTACTGTCGCAGCCGCAACCTCTCCCTACGCTAATCAGAGCAGAGTGAGGGGCGGCGCTATGTGACTCCAGCTTAAATAGAGGCTGGGTCACATGGTGCTCTGGCCAATCACAGCCATGCCAATAGTAGGCATGGCTGTGATGGCCTCTTGGGGCAAGTAGTATGACGCTTGTTGATTGGCTGCTTTGCAGCCTTTCAAAAAGCGCCAAGAAAGCGTCACAAAAGCGCGAAGAAAGCGACGAACACCGAACCCGAACCCGGACTTTTACGAAAATGTCCGGGTTCGGGTCCGTGTCACGGACACCCCAAAATTCGGTACGAACCCGAACTATACAGTTCGAGTTCGCTCATCCCTATTTCTAACACCTTTCAACAGTAAAACCTGCCTAGCAAAGAAACCTATTCCTGTCCCTACACTATCTGTCCCTTCTGCTACAGCTCTCCCTGATTAATACTGAGCCGAACCATGTGTCATTGGGTGCTATATAGTGCCCGATGACACGTTCCGGCCAGCCAATCACTGTAATGTCAGTAACCAACATGGCTACGGCATTACAGTGAGTGCCAGTACCTCTGCGCACATTTATTGGATGTGTAGCAACCAACAAACGTGCGGGGAGGAGACTCAGGCATTGCGCTCTAGCACACGCGGTGTTTGAGTACAAAAGGGCATGCTCGCCCAACACGATGATCTGTTCTGCACTAGTGTAAGATATTCCAGATAGAAAAGGGTTTACTCTAACTTATCAAGTATAGCATTTTAGCCAATCTCCTGATTTTTGTCAGTTTCTTCATGACATGACAAGTAAAGTGGGACTGTTTGAAGGACTCCTGAATTTGCTTGATCTCCATAATTTCCGTTATCTGTAGAAACAATTTTAGGGCTGTGAGTTCCCTCTTTGCAGTTTATTAAAGGAAAATCGATGTTTTGCAAATAGAAATAGAACACTGTTTCTGATGAAGGGTGTTTAACTAGTTCTTTTTCTTTTGTCTGTCTTTACCAGGTATATTTCATTTAAAAGTACCAGAGAATTCACAAGTTAGGTCACCAATTGGAAGAATACGGGCAGTGGACCCTGATTTTGGAATAAATGCAGAAATTGAGTACAATATTGTTCCTGGAGATGGTGGGAATCTTTTTGATATCATAACAGATAATGATACACAGGAAGGGATTTTAATCCTAAAAAAGGTAAGTCACTGCACAAACTGTAAAGGAGAAACATTCGTGCATTTTCACACACTGGTATAGTTTACATGACAATATAGCATACATGGGAGGATTGCATTAACACAATTTGACACACATTTGACACACCTAGAGAGAAAACTAAGAAGCAATTCTAACCTATATGAGCAAATCCGGGTTGCCTAGTTCATATATATATATATATATATATATATATATGTATAATTTATTTTTTATTTTTATTTTCTACAAGCTCAGTATACCGAAAAAGGCTCAGAATACCTCACAGATCCCCCTCCTGTTTTCATTTCCTGTAGCAAAGACTGGCAGAGGACCTAGGAAGCCTCTGTAAAAAACAAATAAGGCTATCGTACTTTAACATTTGCATCTTCCTTTCCGGTTTTGAGATCTGTCAAATGATCTCAAAACCGCAGGAAAACAAATCTGTTTGAATAATATAACCAGCTGCATCTACTCAGAACAGATCCAGTTGTATTATATAGAAAATGAACATGCTGGCATCTGCATCCAATACCATGCAATACCAAGTCAATGGGTGCCAGAACCGATTTTGTTGTGTCCGAAAAAACTGATCCGGCACCATTAACTTACATGTTTTTTACTACTTACAGGTTCAGTTTCCCATGAAGCACACAAAAATGCTGCTTGCAGCTTTTTTGTGTCCGGGATTGGAATGCAACAAAATGGAACGAAATTCATTCTGGCACACTGTGTTCCGGTCTCTTCGGTTGTATCCCCATTGAAAATGAATGGTGACAAAACTGAATCGTTTTCCTCTGGGTTTGAGATCCTCTGCCGGATCTCAAAACCAGAAAGGACGAAGATGTGAAAGTAGCCTCAAAGAAATAATTTCAGCCAGACCACCTCTTAGAAGTGTTTTCTGGTAATAATTGTATTTTATGTAATGCCCCCAGTCTGCCTCCTGGAAAAGAAGATTCAACAGTAAACAGTGGGGGCACCAGAAGAAGGAGACAGTAGAGGACTAGCGAGGAGTGGAGCAGATAAGTGTGAATCTTCTTTTCCAGGAGGCAGGCTATGGATGTTACATAAAATTGTTATTATATATTAATATAATATAATTATTTCTGGAAAACCCCTTTAAAACCTTTTGCTTGTCTTTAATTTACAGACAACACACACACACCAGGATATCTATTATATTTTACCAATAATAATAATAAAGAAATAATTTTTGATATATCAACAGTTCTGTATTCCTATGGTTGCAGATTGCAAACCAGTCCATGTAGTCTAATCCTGCAATCATGTGTTACTTACTCCCATTATCTCCTACTGTACTGTATGTCTTACCAACCTACCAAGAGTAAATATTATATGGGACAGAAGGAAGGGAGTAACATATGACTGCAGAATGCAGCCACACGCAGGGATCATTTATGGTCTGCAGAGTTGTGCATGAAGAAGTATGTTGTAGGTTGAAAGTATTTGTAGGGTTGCTTTATTTATTTTCATTTAAATCCATCAGCGCAGTAATACATACATACACACACACTACATACTTACCAACATTTGAGTTGGTAAAATCAGGGCATATAAGCCTTAATTTGCTGGGACTGTCTATGAAAATCAAGGACAGTCCTGGCAAATTTGGGACAGTTGGCAGTTATGATACTGTATATATATATATATATATATATATATATATATATATATATACACACACACACCGTTTAGTTAGGAGAGGCACATACAGTAGTTAGAAGTGCTTTAGGGCATTTGTAAAAATGCTTTTGAGCGGCTCACAAATGACTAGATTGTGACATATACTGGAAAAAAAATGTGTGTGGTTCTCTGGTTAGTAACATTTAAAGTGTTTAAATTATTTAATACTGATAACCTACCCTTAGGATAGGTCATCAGTATTTGATCGGAGGTGGTTTGATTCTCAGAACCCCCACCTATCAACTGTTTAAAGGGCCTGTGGTTCTCCTCAAGTGCCACGGCCTCTTCCTAGGCCAGTGACATTGAGTTCATCGTCTACGTATCACGATTAGTGTTGAGCGCGAATATTCGAATATCGAATTTTTTTCGCGAATATCGGCACTTCGCTAATTCGCGAATATTTCGAATATAGTGATATAAATTCGATATTTCGAATATTCGTTTTTTTAATTTTTTTTTTAGTGTTATATTTTTTTCTTTCCCACTTCCCTAAAGTTGTTCTTACCTGTCCTTTGGATTCCTGGCTTCCTGGCTGCTCCAGTCAGTGCCCGTTGCCGCTTCTGCCGACTTCCATGCTCATGGAGCGTCCCCATCACCATGGGAACATCTCCATATACTAGAATGTACTGTCAGATTTGAGAATTACGTTGAAATCGCAATTCGATTTTTTCAAGTTATAATAATCGAATTTCGATTTTTAACTTAGCACTGCTATATGCCATATTAGTTAGCCTAATATGGCATATAGCAGTGCTAAGTTAAAATCGAAATTCGATTATTATAACTTGACATAATCGAATTGCGATTCCAACTTGGACCTGGTTTACTATATGGTTGGCTTCAATGGCTTGGTAGAATTAGCGAATTGACGAATATATTCGTTATATTCCACAAAACGAATATAACGAATGTATTCGTCATATTCCACAAAACGAAGATAACGAATGTATTCGTCATATATCACAAAACGAAGATAACGAAGTATTCTGCATCTTCATTTTAGCTACCTATTCATCAATTTCGCTAATTCTAGCAATGATATAGGAAAGTTGACTATAGAGACAGCTAAGTTTAATTCGCTATGCGATTATATGACTGCTTTTTTTTATAAATAGTATAATTATAATAATTATCAGGTATTATAATTATTCTATTTATTTAAAAAAAAGCAGTAATATAATCGCATAGCGAATTAAACTTAGCTGTCTCTATAGTCAACTTTCCTATATCATTGCTAGAATTAGCGAAGTTGATGAATAGGTAGCTAAAACGAAGATGCAGAATACTTCGTTATCTTCGTTTTGTGGAATATGACGAATACATTCGTTATATTCGTTTTGTGGAATATAACGAATATATTCGTCAATTCGCTAATTCTACCAAGCCATTGAAGCCAACCATATAGTAAACCAGGTCCAAGTTGGAATCGCAATTCGATTATGTCAAGTTATAATAATCGAATTTCGATTTTAACTTAGCACTGCTATATGCCATATTAGGCTAACTAATATGGCATATAGCAGTGCTAAGTTAAAAATCGAAATTCGATTATTATAACTTGAAAAAATCGAATTGCGATTTCAACGTAATTCTCAAATCTGACAGTACATTCTAGTATATGGAGATGTTCCCATGGTGATGGGGACGCTCCATGAGCATGGAAGTCGGCAGAAGCGGCAACGGGCACTGACTGGACAGCTAAGTTTAATTCGCTATGCGATTATATTACTGCTTTTTTTTTTAAATAAATAGAATAATTATAATACCTGATAATTATTATAATTATACTATTTATAAAAAAAAGCAGTAATATAATCGCATAGCGAATTATACTTAGCTGTCTCTATAGTCAACTTTCCTATATCATTGCTAGAATTAGCGAAATTGATGAATATGTAGCTAAAATGAAGATGCAGAATACTTCGTTATCTTCGTTTTGTGATATATGACGAATACATTCGTTATCTTCGTTTTGTGGAATATGACGAATACATTCGTTATATTCGTTTTGTGGAATATAACGAATATATTCGTCAATTCGCTAATTCTACCAAGCCATTGAAGCCATATTCCATGCTTATGGAGCGTCCCCATCACCATGGGAACGACTCCATATACTAGAATGTACTGTCGGATTTGAGAATTACGTTGAAATCGCAATTCGATTTTTTCAAGTTATAATAATCGAATTTCGAATTTAACTTAGCACTGCTATATGCCATATTAGTTAGCCTAATATGGCATATAGCAGTGCTAAGTTAAAATCGAAATTCGATTATTATAACTTGAAAAAAATCGAATTGCAATTTCAATAGGAGAGTAGCCTTTAAGTTAAAATCGAAATTCGATTATTTAAATCGCATATTAATCGCGATAACAAGAATAATGACGAATATTCGATTTCGACGAATATAAAACGAATATTCTATCGAATATTCGCGAATTTCGTCGAAATCGAATATGGCACCTGCCGCTCATCACTAATCACGATCGGCGTAACTGTCACATACGTGACACGGAGGGAGGAAAAGAGGGAGGCCCTGCCCTAGTGAGAGGGAAGGTGGTGACCCCTGACTCACCTTGCGGCTGGCGCCTGGCTGCCCTGTCGTCCCTAGACGGGTTCCTCACCCGTACGCCGATCACGTGCCTAAAACCCTGGCTTTCCCTAGGATGAGCCCTAGATAGTGAATAGGGCGGTGGGAACACTAGTCCGCACCACTAGCTCTAAAGGAAAACACCAAGGGGAGGACAGACAATACAAACTAAACATATAATCCCAGGTGGGCAGCAACAGGAGACAACAAAAGCCCAACAGGGATCCGGAGGGTAGCACTCTGGAACAACAACCAGATTCTCAGCTCCAGTGGGTCAGCATAGATGTCCAGGCAGGAAGCTCTATAACTGGCAACAAGAGAAGTGTGAGAGGAGAATATAAGGAGTTTGGGAGTGGCAGACAAGAAACAGCTGAGGAGGAGAAGCTACGGATCCCTGAGTGAGACAAAAAGGATAGCAAGGCAAACACAGAAAACAAACACTAAGAAACACCGTGATCTTTAGACATAGAGCGCGCAGCCACCCGCTGCGACTTCCTGACCCCGGGTATAACGGAGTCAGACGTGGCTCTTGACACCCTCGTGACAGTACCCCCCCTTTCACGAGGGGCCTCCGGACACTCAGGACCAGGTCTCTCCGGATGAGAGACATGGAAAGCCTGAATCAACCTGTTGGCGTTTACCTCTGACGCTGGAACCCACATTCTTTCCTCGGGACCATAACCCCTCCAATGCACCAGATACTGAAGAGAGCGGCGGACCCGACGAGAATCAACAATTCTGGATATTTGAAACTCCAGATTACCATCCACAACAACAGGAGGAGGTGGTAGCGGTGATGGTTCTAGAGGTGGAACATACTTCTTGAGCAACGACTTATGGAAGACGTTATGGATCTTAAAAGTCTGAGGTAGCTCCAGGCGAAAAGCCACAGGGTTAATGACGGCTACAATTTTATAAGGACCAATGAACCTAGGACCCAGTTTCCAAGAGGGAACCTTCAACTTAATATTCCTAGTAGACAACCACACATAGTCATTCACTCCTAGGTCCGGACCTGGCGACCGTTTCTTATCGGCCATGCATTTGTATTTACCACTCATATTTTTCAAGTTAGCTTGCACCTTCTGCCATACCGATGAAAGAGATGACGAAAACCGTTCCTCTTCGGGAACCCCAGAAGACCCCCCCTCTTTGAAAGTACAAAATTGGGGATGAAAACCGTATGCACCAAGAAATGGTGACTTGCCAGTGGATTCCTGACGGCGTTTATTTATGGCAAACTCGGCTAACGGTAAATATGATGACCACACCTCTTGGTTTTCAGACGCAAAACACCTTAAATATGTTTCTAGGTTTTGGTTGGTACGCTCAGTCTGTCCATTCGACTGAGGATGGAAAGCTGAGGAAAAGGATAAGTGTACCCCTAAACGGGTACAAAAAGCTTTCCAAAACTTAGAAATAAACTGGGTTCCCCGATCCGAAACCACATCGGAAGGGACCCCGTGAAGCTTCACGATTTCACTGATAAACACCTGAGCAAGAGTCTTAGCATTAGGAAGTGCGGGTAGCGCAATAAAGTGTACCATTTTGCTAAACCTGTCGACTACAACCAAGATAACTGTTTTACCCGCAGACAAAGGTAAGTCAGTGATGAAATCCATTGATAGATGTGTCCATGGTCTATTGGGGATGAAAAGTGGCAATAAAGACCCTGCTGGACGTGTATGAGAGACTTTCGCGCGTGCACAAGTAGAACAAGTAGACACGAAATCTATTACATCCTGACGCAACCTTGGCCACCAAAAACGACGAGACAATAGCTCCAAGGTTGCTTTACTACCCGGGTGCCCAGCAAGTGCCGAATTATGATGTTCCTTCAATAACTCAAGATGCAGGTTTAACGGTACAAACAATTTCTCTGAGGGGCAAGAGGCCGGGGCGTCCCCCTGGGCCTCTAACACCTTTACCTCTAGAACAGAGTGTACAGCAGAGACAACCACTCCTCTTTGTAAAATAGGTACCGGATCACTAACATTACCCCCTCCAGGGAAACGACGAGACAATGCGTCTGCCTTGGTATTTTTTGCCCCAGGACGATAGGTGATTACAAAGTTAAATCTGGTAAAGAATAGCGACCACCTAGCTTGTCTAGGGGTGAGACGCTTAGCCGATTCTAGGTACAGAAGGTTTTTGTGATCCGTAATTACCGTGACGGGGTGGATTGCTCCCTCTAAGAAGTGACGCCACTCTTCAAACGCCAGTTTAATCGCCAACAGTTCCCTATTTCCAATATCATAGTTCTTTTCTGCTGCAGATAATTTTTTGGAAAAGAAAGCGCAAGGACGCCATTTGCCAGGAGACGGACCCTGAGACAATACAGCCCCCACTCCCACCTCCGACGCATCAACTTCAACAATAAAAGGCTGGGAGACATCAGGTTGAATTAGGACAGGTGCCGAGGTAAATCTCTCTTTTAGAGAGGAAAATGCAATTTTAGCGGCGTCAGACCATTTAGAAAAATCAGTCCCCTTCCTAGTCATGTCAGTAAGGGGTTTAACGATCACTGAATAATTTTTAATAAACTTTCTGTAGAAATTTGCGAAACCCAAAAACCGTTGTAGAGCTTTAAGGTTCTCAGGAAGATCCCAATCTAAAATTGCCTGGACCTTCCCAGGATCCATACGGAAACCTGAAGCAGATAATAGATATCCCAGGAATTGTATTTCCTGAACGGCGAAGACACATTTTTCAATTTTCGCATATAATTTATTCGTCCGTAGGACCTGCAGTACTTGCCTGACATGTACTTCATGTGTTTTCAGATCAGCCGAATAAATTAAGATATCATCTAGGTATATGACTACAAACCTGCCGATGAGATGACTAAAAATATCATTAACGAAATGTTGGAAGACAGCAGGGGCATTGGTCAGACCGAAAGGCATGACTAAATTTTCGTAATGCCCCTCAGGGGTGTTAAAAGCTGTCTTCCACTCATCCCCTTCCTTGATACGAATCAGATTGTAGGCCCCCCTAAGATCAAGTTTGGAGAACCACTTAGCACCCGCAATCTGATTAAAAAGGTCAGGAATGAGAGGAAGAGGGTATGGGTCTCGGACGGTTATCCGGTTTAGCTCACGGAAATCTAGGCAAGGACGCAGGCCCCCATCTTTCTTTTTAACAAAGAAAAACCCTGCCCTAGTGAGAGGGAAGGTGGTGACCCCTGACTCACCTTGCGGCTGGCGCCTGGCTGCCCTGTCGTCCCTAGACGGGTTCCTCACCCGTACGCCGATCACGTGCCTAAAACCCTGGCTTTCCCTAGGATGAGCCCTAGATAGTGAACAGGGCGGTGGGAACACTAGTCCGCACCACTAGCTCTAAAGGAAAACACCAAGGGGAGGACAGACAATACAAACTAAACATATAATCCCAGGTGGGCAACAACAGGAGACAACAAAAGCCCAACAGGGATCCGGAGGGTAGCACTCTGGAACAACAACCAGATTCTCAGCTCCAGTGGGTCAGCATAGATGTCCAGGCAGGAAGCTCTATAACTGGCAACAAGAGAAGTGTGAGAGGAGAATATAAGGAGTTTGGGAGTGGCAGACAAGAAACAGCTGAGGAGGAGAAGCTACGGATCCCTGAGTGAGACAAAAAGGATAGCAAGGCAAACACAGAAAACAAACACTAAGAAACACCGTGATCTTTAGACATAGAGCGCGCAGCCACCCGCTGCGACTTCCTGACCCCGGGTATAACGGAGTCAGACGTGGCTCTTGACACCCTCGTGACACTACGTGGCCCGGGAGCAGTTCAGTTCCTGAGCTGCAATACAAGGACAGCTACTATACATTGGACTGCATTGTGCATGATAAGATGTGAAGAAGCAGTGGCACTCACCAGAATACTGCAACCTCTTCAAACAGCTGATCAGCGGGGATGTCGGGAGTCGCACCCCCACCGATCAGATACTGATGACTGAGGATAACCTAGTATGTATGGTAACCCTGTAAAATAACTATGTAGCTATTATAACGGAATATAATGGGCTATGTTTCTATCTAGGGTTTAGAATATACATTAAATAATTTAACAAAATATTATCAGAAAAGACCAGCATGTCTATAAAGGGGGCTCTCAAATAACCGTGAATATTGATTGTTTATTCAAATTTTCAAATATTTGAATTTGTCACATTGATCTAGAAAGTACAACATGCAACATGTTTAAATGCAACATTATGGTGCTGTTTTGAAACAGAGGAAATTTTGATTCCTACATCAAGAGTAGTGTGATACATATTGTTTTCTTTTTTTCTTATAATAATGATGATGATAATAAAAATCTGGGTATAGCCTTCTGCAATACTTTACAAATCAGCGGCACATCTACAAAGTCAGACATTACATATAACAAAATAATCACCCATGCAAACAGAGTGAAGACCCTGCTTGAAAGAGCTTGCTGTTGGGATTATAGCTCAAAAATGGTCAGTATGGTAAGCTGCCACCAGATGTCTCTCTTGGATAAGAATCATTTATGTTGGTTTAATGTTTATCTTGCTTTCCACAGAAAATTTTAGGAATCTGCTTCTTTTTTTTTGTAATACTAATGTAAATATGGTTGTAATATTTTTTTTTCACAGCGTGAAAAATCATAGTGTTTGTTTGAAAGTGTTAGGGTCTCACACACTGTTAGAAAACATTTTTCCTGACTTGGTTATGATAATGGTAATAATAGCTGTAATAATAATAGCTTTTATATATCTTTATATAATGCCAACATATTCCATAGCACTTTACATTTCAGAAGGTTCATGTGCAGGGAAAATCAGACATTACAGAGTAGCAAATGAGTACTGTAATTCAAACAAAAGGAATGATGGCCCTGCTCACGGAAATAGAGGTAAAAGTATGAAGCTTGAGCCAGTTACCAAGTATGTATCTATATATACACAGATGTGAAATGCATTAGGGTGAGAGGAGTTTGGGGGCAGCGAGGAGGACTTTGTGTGAGAGGTCTGATTTTAAAATGAATTATAGAGTGAACAGGCAAACGTGCAGTGACTGGCACAGGTTGGAGGTAACGGTGCCATGGTTTGACAGAAAGATGAGCCTGGCTGATGCATTCAGATTGGAGAGGCTAGAGTTTGTACAGGGGGAGGCTGATTTTTATTCAGTAGGTAGTAGGAAGCTCCGTTTTTAAAAGAATCAGTTATAAAGGAGACATGATGATAGAGACAGTGGACAAACAATCACTGGTGTTTTGCAGTATTGAAATCATATATAGGGTCAGGCATGTAGTTTAGTGATGGTGCTAGCAGACTGAGGGGCTGTGTAGAGAGAAAGGAGAATAGGACCTAGGACTGAACCCTGAGGAACCCCAACAGTAAAGGGAAGAGGAAAAAAAGTAGAGCTGGTAAATAATCCACTAAATGTGTGGTCAGACATGTAGGAAGAAAACCAACAGGATTAGTCTTTTTACGTGTAATCTGTTGCCATGTACCTCCATAGTAATCCAAGTGCAGTGTCGGAGTTGTGCAGTTCCTCTGATTGAAATGCTGTTTCCCCCATCTTGATTGTTTTCCACATTCCTAAGAAAGCTGTGATTTTGTGATATACAAATTAGATGTTTGGAGCAATGAGGGGGTCATGCTTGCACCAAAAGCCCGGCTCCTTATCTCGGCCAGCCCCCTCCCCCCCAGTTTTGAGTGACATGGCCAGGCAGCAAAGATGTAATCTCTCCTGCGTGGCCCTGTGTTCTAATGTGTGCCACTAATGGACTATGTAGTCCTGGCAAGCACCTGTTCTGCACATGCACCAATTCCTGAAGTGCCGGCGCAGACACAAGAACAGAGGATCAGAAAAGATGGGTGGGCATCAATACGGAGTGGGGCTGTTGCCCTTGTTTCACAAATCAGCTGTTTTTCATATTACAAAATCATGGAGTTTTCAGGAATGAAGGCACTGATTGGGATGGGGAAACATTATTTGAATCAGGAGACCTGCACACATCGGATACTGCACTTGCATTACTACTGAGGTATGTTGTGACAGGTTCCCTTTAGGTCAGTAAAGGGGGGCATGTTAAGTAGCAATTAATTGTCTTCAGTGCCAAACACTGCATAGAGACTGAGAAGAGTGAGTAGCTATGACATTTAGTCCTCAGTAGATCTTCTTCCCTTATTGGGTCAAAAGCCAAGAATGGTGAAGGCTCAGAGGATTTCATGCTTGATGTCATTTTTAAATCTGAAAGTGGCAGGTCTCCAGCATTTAGATCTGAGATATGTGCCTGCGCTTTATTAATAAGGAGGAAGTGAAAACTATCAAAGAGTTGTTATGGATTATTACATACTGTAATAAAGAGATAAGAGTGGTGAAATACAATATAATTTTTTTGTATACTGACCAAGCACAATTAAAGGAGCCCAGAAAAGACTGAAAGTAAATAGTTGGTCAATAGTAAGCCCCCCCAAAAGACCTCTATTACTGACTAGATTTACAGTACATACAAAACATAACTATATAATTATTGTGTACTGAAAATGTAAAGGCTAAGGCCTCATGCACACGACCGTTACGTTTTTTGCATTCCGCAAACCGCGGATCCGCAGCAAAAAAAAAAAAGCCGCCCGTGTGCCTTCCGAAATTTGCGGAACGGGTGGCCCATTGTAGAAATGCCGATTCTTGTCCGCAAAGCGGACAAGAATAGGACATGTTATATTTTTTTTGCGGGGCCACAGAACGGTGCAACGGATGCGGACAGCACACAAATAAAATGCTCGGTGCAATAAAGTAAATGCAACATTTCATCAAAGAGTAATTAATGTATGAAATAATACCGACCAATGTAATCCTGACCCTGACGCACGTTTCGCAGTCCCTTCCTCAGGGGATCTAGTAGAAAATTGCAAAGGAGATGGGTCCTCAAGCCCGTCCCCTTGCCCGCCCACACCGCACCCATTTTTTAGATCTGATGTGAGCGGGAGAAATCAGATTGTAGAATAACTAACCGTTGGGCCACAATCTGTGCCTGAAATACGCCAAATATAGGCGTATTCCAGCATAATAAATGATCCCCTAAATGTACAGATGTGTCCTTCCTTAACTTGTCTCTGAACTTGACATATTCCGATATGTATGTTCAGCATCAGAGGTTAAACAAACCTGAATAAAAATATATATCCTTGACGGATGCTTTGATGTACGGTTTTCTATCCATTGCCTATCTGTTGCTCATTGGCTTCCATGTAAATAAAAACATACAGTATATCTTTAATTCTGGGTGGGTGCAATGCATGAGGGGAACTCATTGCACCAGCACTGAATCTGGACCCATTTACTTCAATGGGGCTGTGCAGATGAGCGGTGATTTTCACGCATCACTTGTGCGTTGCATGAAAATCGCTGCATGTTCTATATTATGCGTTTTTCACAAGTGCAGATGCGGTGCGATTTTCATGCATACTTGCTAGGAGATGAGGAGATGATATGGATGAGCAACCCCGGACCCCATTAAAGTCTATTCACTGTATTATTTTCCCCTATAACATAAGGGAAAATAATAGCATTCTTGATACAGAATGCTTGTTAAAATGTGCCTTGAGGGGTTAAAAAATAAAAAATAAACATTAACTCACCTCATCCACTTGATCGCACAGCCGGCATCGTCTTCTTTCAGCACCTGCAAAAGGACCTTTGATGACGTAATCACGTTCACCGCATGGTGAGCGCAATGACGTCAGTTCAGGTCTTTCTGAATAAAGATAGAAGATCCTGAAGAAGAAAGAAGACAATTCTGAACATCAGAAACGTAATTTCAGACAAAACTGACTGCAATTGCGTGCCTACTCGACGGGTTTCCCGCAATGCACCCTGAACACATCTGGCCCTCGCCCGTGATGCCCGTGTGAAGGTGGCCTAAAATATGCATTTTTTTTTACTGTGTCAGATGAGAGTTACTATTCATAGGATCCCATGGACACATTTTTATGTATTTTTGAAAACATGCCCCAGTGTTATTGCACAGGATGAGACACAATAAAATGGATCTTGTAAGTGGATTGAAAAAAAGTGTGGTGATGCCATACATTTTTCACCCTCTTTTCCTACTTGAAAAAGAAAAAGATCATTAGTATTGCTGCGGCCCAAACTATGCCCGAATGCCCAAATAGCCCAAATTCACCTCCCAAAAAATTAAGAGTGATCAAAAGGTCATACACGACCCTATATCGATAAAAAATTAAGATTGTCATGCAAAAAAATGAGTACTGTAATTGTACTGATCTACAGAAGAAAGGTAACATGTCAGCTTTCTCTCATAAGGAATGCAGTAAAAACATATTCAGGAAAAATTGGCAGAATTGCATTTTACAGCTTCTCACTGCATTGTAGGCACTAATAAATGGTGTTGTTAGAGGGTACATGTAGTGCAGCAGAAAACAAGCTCTCATACAGCTATTTCAATGAAAAGAAAAAATATGATTCTGGGAAGGCAAGAGAGTAAAACATAAAAAAATAAAAATAAATGAAAGGCCAAAGGAGAGAAACATTTAGCCATAGTAATTCAGTTACAGGCAATAACTCACATGTCTCTAACCCTGTCTTACAGAATTGAAAGTTTCATAAAATATTACATTTCATTTTTCAGCCTCTGGACTTTGAAACAAAAAAGGCCTATACATTTAAAGTTGAGGCTTCCAATGTGCACCTGGATCATCATTTTAATTCAGTGGGACCTTTTAAAGACACAGCTACAGTAAAAATAAATGTTCTGGATATTGATGAGCCTCCATTGTTCAGCAAACCTTTCTATAACATGGAAGTATATGAGGACACGCCTGTGGGCACCATCATAGGAGCTGTTACAGCACAAGATCTAGACATAGGATCCAGTCCTGTTAGGTAATTATTTTGAATCCATTTTTAACTAATATACTCATAATTAATTTTGTATTAAATCCATTAAATTACAGGTTTCTACAATATGTTATGAGTGAATGAATATGATGCTTGAATTCCACTTGGAAGTAAAAAGTTAAACTTCATCTATCTAAAATTTGCAAAGCAAATAGTAAGACTGGCATGCTAGAAATGATTATGCAGTAAGTGCATCCTCCCCACTAGGGTGTCATACCCACTGTCAGAAAATGCACATTGCCTGCATGAGTCTCTGTTGGCTATGAGAGTTGAACATTCTTCGTGAGGAAAGAGCTGAAGGGGGTTTTCTAACAAAGCTATGAATAATATATCACATAGGCAGCATAAATGATATAGCACATTTTTGGGTATGTTGAACTTTGGTACTTGAATATGATGAGTTAATAATACTTTAAATGCTAATAGCGTCAAAATATTTTAGCCTGGCAGATTGTATAAGAGGTTATGATATACATAAGGATCATTAGTAGAGTTGAGCGAACACCTGGATGTTCGGGTTCGAGAAGTTCGGCCGAACATCCCGGAAATGTTCGGGTTCGGGATCCGAACCCGATCCGAACTTCGTCCCGAACCCGAACCCCATTGAAGTCAATGGGGACCCGAACTTTTCGGCACTAAAAAGGCTGTAAAACAGCCCAGGAAAGAGCTAGAGGGCTGCAAAAGGCAGCAACATGTAGGTAAATCCCCTGCAAACAAATGTGGATAGGGAAATGAATTAAAATAAAAATTAAATAAATAAAAATTAACCAAAATCAATTGGAGAGAGGTTCCATAGCAGAGAATCTGGCTTCCCGTCACCCACCACTGGAACAGTCCATTCTCAGATATTTAGGCCCCGGCACCCAGGCAGAGGAGAGAGGTCCCGTAACAGAGAATCTGTCTTCATGTCAGCAGAGAATTAGTCTGCATGTCATAGCAGAGAATGAGGCTTCACGTCAGCCACCACTGCAACAGTCCATTGGCATATATTTAGGCCCAGCACCCAGGCAGAGGAGGGAGGTCCCGTAACAGAGAATCTGTCTTCATGTCAGCAGAGAATTAGTCTGCATGTCATAGCAGAGAATGAGGCTTCACGTCAGCCACCACTGCAACAGTCCATTGGCATATATTTAGGCCCAGCACACACACAGGCAGAGGAGAGAGGTCC
Organism: Bufo gargarizans; assembly: GCF_014858855.1. NCBI lineage: Eukaryota > Metazoa > Chordata > Amphibia > Anura > Bufonidae > Bufo > Bufo gargarizans. The sequence continues at coordinate 288,360,984 of NC_058084.1, read as the reverse complement.
CGTAACAGAGAATCTGGCTTCATGTCAGCAGAGAATCAGTCTGCATGTCATAGCAGAGAATGAGGCTTCACGTCAGCCACCACTGCAACAGTCCATTGGCATATATTTAGGCCCAGCACACACACAGGCAGAGGAGAGAGGTCCCGTAACAGAGAATCTGGCTTCATGTCAGCAGAGAATCAGTCTGCATGTCATAGCAGAGAATGAGGCTTCACGTCAGCCACCACTGCAACAGTCCATTGGCATATATTTAGGCCCAGCACCCAGGCAGAGGAGGGAGGTCCCGTAACAGAGAATCTGTCTTCATGTCAGCAGAGAATTAGTCTGCATGTCATAGCAGAGAATGAGGCTTCACGTCAGCCACCACTGCAACAGTCCATTGGCATATATTTAGGCCCAGCACACACACAGGCAGAGGAGAGAGGTCCCGTAACAGAGAATCTGGCTTCATGTCAGCAGAGAATCAGTCTGCATGTCATAGCAGAGAATGAGGCTTCACGTCAGCCACCACTGCAACAGTCCATTGGCATATATTTAGGCCCAGCACACACACAGGCAGAGGAGAGAGGTCCCGTAACAGAGAATCTGGCTTCATGTCAGCAGAGAATCAGTCTGCATGTCATAGCAGAGAATGAGGCTTCACGTCAGCCACCACTGCAACAGTCCATTGGCATATATTTAGGCCCAGCACCCAGGCAGAGGAGGGAGGTCCCGTAACAGAGAATCTGTCTTCATGTCAGCAGAGAATTAGTCTGCATGTCATAGCAGAGAATGAGGCTTCACGTCAGCCACCACTGCAACAGTCCATTGGCATATATTTAGGCCCAGCACCCAGGCAGAGGAGGGAGGTCCCGTAACAGAGAATCTGTCTTCATGTCAGCAGAGAATTAGTCTGCATGTCATAGCAGAGAATGAGGCTTCACGTCAGCCACCACTGGAACAGTCCATTCTCAGATATTTAGGCCCCGGCACCCAGGCAGAGGAGAGAGGTCCCGTAACAGAGAATCTGTCTTCATGTCAGCAGAGAATTAGTCTGCATGTCATAGCAGAGAATGAGGCTTCACGTCAGCCACCACTGCAACAGTCCATTGGCATATATTTAGGCCCAGCACCCAGGCAGAGGAGAGAGGTCCCGTAACAGACAATCTGGCTTCATGTCAGCAGAGAATCAGTCTTCATATCATAGCAGAGAATCAGGCTTCACGTCACCCACCACTGTAAGAGTCAATTTTCATAAATTTAGGCCCAGAACCCAGGCAGAGGAGAAAGGTCCCGTAACAGACAATCTGGCTTCATGTCAGCAGAGAATCAGTCTTCATATCATAGCAGAGAATCAGGCTTCACGTCACCCACCACTGTAAGAGTCAATTTTCATAAATTTAGGCCCAGAACCCAGGCAGAGGAGAAAGGTCCCGTAACAGACAATCTGGCTTCATGTCAGCAGAGAATCAGTCTTCATATCATAGCAGAGAATCAGGCTTCACGTCACCCACCACTGTAAGAGTCAATTTTCATAAATTTAGGCCCAGAACCCAGGCAGAGGAGAAAGGTCCCGTAACAGACAATCTGGCTTCATGTCAGCAGAGAATCAGTCTTCATATCATAGCAGAGAATCAGGCTTCACGTCACCCACCACTGTAAGAGTCAATTTTCATAAATTTAGGCCCAGAACCCAGGCAGAGGAGAAAGGTCCCGTAACAGACAATCTGGCTTCATGTCAGCAGAGAATCAGTCTTCATATCATAGCAGAGAATCAGGCTTCACGTCACCCACCACTGTAAGAGTCAATTTTCATAAATTTAGGCCCAGAACCCAGGCAGAGGAGAAAGGTCCCGTAACAGACAATCTGGCTTCATGTCAGCAGAGAATCAGTCTTCATATCATAGCAGAGAATCAGGCTTCACGTCACCCACCACTGTAAGAGTCAATTTTCATAAATTTAGGCCCAGAACCCAGGCAGAGGAGAAAGGTCCCGTAACAGACAATCTGGCTTCATGTCAGCAGAGAATCAGTCTTCATATCATAGCAGAGAATCAGGCTTCACGTCACCCACCACTGTAAGAGTCAATTTTCATAAATTTAGGCCCAGAACCCAGGCAGAGGAGAAAGGTCCCGTAACAGACAATCTGGCTTCATGTCAGCAGAGAATCAGTCTTCATATCATAGCAGAGAATCAGGCTTCACGTCACCCACCACTGTAAGAGTCAATTTTCATAAATTTAGGCCCAGAACCCAGGTAGAGGAGAAAGGTCCCGTAACAGACAATCTGGCTTCATGACAGCAGAGAATCAGTCTGCATGTCATAGCAGAGAATCAGGCTTCACGTCAGCCACCACTGCAACAGTCCATTGTCATAAATTTAGGCCCAGCACCCAGGCAGAGGAGAGAGGTCCCGTAACAGACAATCTGGCTTCATGTCAGCAGAGAATTAGTCTGCATGTCATAGCAGAGAATCAGGCTTCATGTCAGCCACCACTGCAACAGTCCATTGGCATATATTTAGGCCTAGCACACAGGCAGAGGAGAGGTTCATTCAACTTTGGGTAGCATCGCAATATAATGGTAAAATGAAAATAAAAATAGGATTGAATGAGGAAGTGCCCTGGAGTCCAATAATATATGGTTATGGGGAGGTAGTTAATGTCTAATCTGGACAAGGGACGGACAGGTCCTGTGGGATCCATGCCTGGTTCATTTTTATGAACGTCAGCTTGTCCACATTGGCTGTAGACAGGCGGCTGCGTTTGTCTGTAATGACGCCCCCTGCCGTGCTGAATACACGTTCAGACAAAACGCTGGCTGCCGGGCAGGCCAGCACCTCCAAGGCATAAAAGGCTAGCTCTGGCCACGTGGACAATTTAGAGACCCAGAAGTTGAATGGGGCCGAACCATCAGTCAGTACGTGGAGGGGTGTGCACACGTACTGTTCCACCATGTTAGTAAAATGTTGCCTCCTGCTAACACGTTGCGTATCAGGTGGTGGTGCAGTTAGCTGTGGCGTGTTGACAAAAGTTTTCCACATCTCTGCCATGCTAACCCTGCCCTCAGAGGAGCTGGCCGTGACACAGCTGCCTTGGCGACCTCTTGCTCCTCCTCTGCCTTGGCCTTGGGCTTCCACTTGTTCCCCTGTGACATTTGGGAATGCTCTCAGTAGCGCGTCTACCAACGTGCGCTTGTACTCGCGCATCTTCCTATCACGCTCCAGTGCAGGAAGTAAGGTGGGCACATTGTCTTTGTAGCGTGGATCCAGCAGGGTGGCAACCCAGTAGTCCGCACAGGTTAAAATGTGGGCAACTCTGCTGTCGTTGCGCAGGCACTGCAGCATGTAGTCGCTCATGTGTGCCAGGCTGCCCAGGGGTAAGGACAAGCTGTCCTCTGTGGGAGGCGTATCGTCATCGTCCTGCCTTTCCCCCCAGCCACGCACCAGTGATGGACCCGAGCTGCGTTGGGTGCCACCCCGCTGTGACCATGCTTCATCCTCATCCTCCTCCACCTCCTCCTCATCCTCGTCCTCCTCGTCCTCCAGTAGTGGGCCCTGGCTGGCCACATTTGTACCTGGCCTCTGCTGTTGCAAAAAACCTCCCTCTGAGTCACTTCGAAGAGACTGGCCTGAAAGTGCTAAAAATGACCCCTCTTCCTCATCCTCCTCCTCCTCCTCCTGGGCCACCTCCTGTTCCATCATCGCCCTAAGTGTTTTCTCAAGGAGACATAGAAGTGGTATTGTAACGCTGATAACGGTGTCATCGCCACTGGCCATGTTGGTGGAGTACTCGAAACAGCGCAACAGGGCACACAGGTCTCGCATGGAGGCCCAGTCATTGGTGGTGAAGTGGTGCTGTTCTGTAGTGCGACTGACCCGTGCGTGCTGCAGCTGAAACTCCACTATGGCCTGCTGCTGCTCGCACAGTCTGTCCAGCATGTGCAAGGTGGAGTTCCACCTGGTGGGCACGTCGCATATGAGGCGGTGAGCGGGAAGGCCGAAGTTACGCTGTAGCGCAGACAGGCGAGCAGCAGCAGGATGTGAACGCCGGAAGCGCGAACAGACGGCCCGCACTTTATGCAGCAGCTCTGACATGTCGGGGTAGTTGTGAATGAACTTCTGCACCACCAAATTCAGCACATGCGCCAAGCAAGGGATGTGCGTCAAATTGGCTAGTCCCAGAGCTGCAACGAGATTTCGCCCATTATCACACACCACCAGGCCGGGCTTGAGGCTCACCGGCAGCAACCACTCGTCGGTCTGTTGTTCTATACCCCGCCACAACTCCTGTGCGGTGTGGGGCCTGTCCCCCAAACATATGAGTTTCAGAATGGCCTGCTGACGTTTACCCCGGGCTGTGCTGAAGTTGGTGGTGAAGGTGTGTGGCTGACTGGATGAGCAGGTGGAAGAAGAGGAGGAGGAAGCCGAGAAGGAGGAGGTGGCAACAGGAGGCAAAGAATGTTGCCCTGCGATCCTTGGCGGCGGAAGGACGTGCGCCAAACAGCTCTCCGCCTGGGGCCCAGCTGCCACTACATTTACCCAGTGTGCAGTTAGGGAGATATAGCGTCCCTGGCCGTGCTTACTGGTCCACGTATCTGTGGTTAGGTGGACCTTGCTACAGATGGCGTTGCGCAGTGCACACTTGATTTTATCGGATACTTGGTTGTGCAGGGAAGGCACGGCTCTCTTGGAGAAGTAGTGCCGGCTGGGAACAACATACTGTGGGACAGCAAGCGACATGAGCTGTTTGAAGCTGTCTGTGTCCACCAGCCTAAATGACAGCATTTCATAGGCCAGTAGTTTAGAAATGCTGGCATTCAGGGCCAGGGATCGAGGGTGGCTAGGTGGGAATTTACGCTTTCTATCAAATGTTTGTGAGATGGAGAGCTGAACGCTGGCGTGTGACATGGTTGAGACGCTTGGTGACGGAGGTGGTGGTGGTGGTGTTGGTGGTACATCCCCTGTTTGCTGGGCGGCAGGTGCCAACGTTCCTCCAGAGGCGGAGGAAGAGGCCGAGGCGGCAGCAGCAGAATAGGCCGAGGCGGCAGCAGCAGAAGAGGTAGCAGGGGGAGCCTGAGTGACTTCCTTGGTTTTAAGGTGTTTACTCCACTGCAGTTCATGCTTTGCATGCAGGTGCCTGGTCATGCAGGTTGTGCTCAGGTTCAGAACGTTAATGCCTCGCTTCAGGCTCTGATGGCACAGCGTGCAAACCACTCGGGTCTTGTCGTCAGCACATTGTTTGAAGAAGTGCCATGCCAGGGAACTCCTTGAAGCTGCCTTTGGGGTGCTCGGTCCCAGATGGCGGCGGTCAGTAGCAGGCGGAGTCTCTTGGCGGCGGGTGTTCTGCTTTTGCCCACTGCTCCCTCTTTTGCTACGCTGTTGGCTCGGTCTCACCACTGCCTCTTCCTCCGAACTGTGAAAGTCAGTGGCACGACCTTCATTCCATGTGGGGTCTAGGACCTCATCGTCCCCTGCATCGTCTTCCACCCAGTCTTGATCCCTGACCTCCTGTTCAGTCTGCACACTGCAGAAAGACGCAGCAGTTGGCACCTGTGTTTCGTCATCATCAGAGACATGCTGAGGTGGTATTCCCATGTCCTCATCATCAGGAAACATAAGTGGTTGTGCGTCAGTGCATTCTATGTCTTTCACCGCTGGGGAAGGGCTAGGTGGATGCCCTTGGGAAACCCTGCCAGCGGAGTCTTCAAACAGCATAAGAGACTGCTGCATAACTTGAGGCTGAGACAGTTTCCCTGGTATGCATGGGGGTGATGTGACAGACTGATGGGGTTGGTTTTCAGGCGCCATCTGTGCGCTTTCTGCAGAAGACTGGGTGGGAGATAATGTGAACGTGCTGGATCCACTGTCGGCCACCCAATTGACTAATGCCTGTACCTGCTCAGGCCTTACCATCCTTAGAACGGCATTGGGCCCCACCATATATCGCTGTAAATTCTGGCGGCTACTGGGACCTGAAGTAGTTGGTACACTAGGACGTGTGGATGTGGCAGAACGGCCACGTCCTCTCCCAGCACCAGAGGGTCCACTAACACCACCACGACCATGTCCACGTCCGCGTCCCTTACTAGATGTTTTTCTCATTGTTATGGTTCACCACAACAACAAATATATTATTTGGCCCAATGTATTGTATTCAAATTCAGCGGGATATAAATTTGAGGCCTAGTATTTAGGCGCTGGGTGACCGGTATGGATTTAGTGACAGAATTAGACTTGGAAATGCACAGAAGCGTGTGTGTGAAGTTATTCTGAATGACCCAATGTGCACCTTGAATATTATATACCCTTTTAGGGATAGATTTCAAATAGCTCTGATATAGCAGAAACCACTAAATTATGAAATTGCTAAATTGGGAATTGTACTTCAACCCAGAACAAAAAATGTGCTTTGACGGACACTAAATATCTTGCCCAGCAACAACAGTACAACGGTGGGTAACGAGAGATTTAGAGGGAATTAAATTTGAGGCCTAGTATTTAGGCGCTGGGTCACCGGTATGGATTTAGTGACAGAATTAGACTTGGAAATACACAGTAGCGGGTGTGTGTGAAGTTATTCTGAATGACCCTATGTGCACCTTCAATATTATATACCCTTTTAGGGATAGATTTCAAATAGCTCTGATATAGCAGAAACCACTAAATTATGAAATTGCTAAATTGGGAATTGTACTTCAACCCAGAACAAAAAATGTGCTTTGACGGACACTAAATATCTTGCCCAGCAACAACAGTACAGCGGTGGGTAACGAGAGATTTAGAGGGAATTAAATTTGAGGCCTAGTATTTAGGCGCTGGGTCACCGGTATGGATTTAGTGACAGAATTAGACTTGGAAATGCACAGAAGCGTGTGTGTGAAGTTATTCTGAATGACCCAATGTGCACCTTCAATATTATATACCCTTTTTGGGATAGATTTCAAATAGCTCTGATATAGCAGGAACCACTAAATTATGAAATTGCTAAATTGGGAATTGTACTTCAACCCAGAACAAAAAATGTGCTTTGACGGGCACTAAATAACTTTCCCAGCTACAACAGGACAACGGTAACGAGAGATTTAGAGGGATTTAAATTTGAGGCCTAGTATTTAGGCGCTGGGTGACAGGTATGGGTTTAGTGACAGAATTAGACTTGGAAATACACAGTAGCGGGTGTGTGTGAAGTTATTCTGAATGACCCTATGTGCACCTTCAATATTATATACCCTTTTAGGGATAGATTTCAAATAGCTCTGATATAGCAGAAACCACTAAATTATGAAATTGCTAAATTGGGAATTGTACTTCAACCCAGAACAAAAAATGTGCTTTGACGGACACTAAATATCTTGCCCAGCAACAACAGTACAACGGTGGGTAACGAGAGATTTAGAGGGAATTAAATTTGAGGCCTAGTATTTAGGCGCTGGGTCACCGGTATGGATTTAGTGACAGAATTAGACTTGGAAATACACAGTAGCGGGTGTGTGTGAAGTTATTCTGAATGACCCTATGTGCACCTTCAATATTATATACCCTTTTAGGGATAGATTTCAAATAGCTCTGATATAGCAGAAACCACTAAATTATGAAATTGCTAAATTGGGAATTGTACTTCAACCCAGAACAAAAAATGTGCTTTGACGGACACTAAATATCTTGCCCAGCAACAACAGTACAGCGGTGGGTAACGAGAGATTTAGAGGGAATTAAATTTGAGGCCTAGTATTTAGGCGCTGGGTCACCGGTATGGATTTAGTGACAGAATTAGACTTGGAAATGCACAGAAGCGTGTGTGTGAAGTTATTCTGAATGACCCAATGTGCACCTTCAATATTATATACCCTTTTTGGGATAGATTTCAAATAGCTCTGATATAGCAGGAACCACTAAATTATGAAATTGCTAAATTGGGAATTGTACTTCAACCCAGAACAAAAAATGTGCTTTGACGGGCACTAAATAACTTTCCCAGCTACAACAGGACAACGGTAACGAGAGATTTAGAGGGATTTAAATTTGAGGCCTAGTATTTAGGCGCTGGGTGACAGGTATGGGTTTAGTGACAGAATTAGACTTGGAAATACACAGTAGCGGGTGTGTGTGAAGTTATTCTGAATGACCCTATGTGCACCTTCAATATTATATACCCTTTTAGGGATAGATTTCAAATAGCTCTGATATAGCAGAAACCACTAAATTATGAAATTGCTAAATTGGGAATTGTACTTCAACCCAGAACAAAAAATGTGCTTTGACGGACACTAAATATCTTGCCCAGCAACAACAGTACACCGGTGGGTAACGAGAGATTTAGAGGGAATTAAATTTGAGGCCTAGTATTTAGGCGCTGGGTCACCGGTATGGATTTAGTGACAGAATTAGACTTGGAAATACACAGTAGCGGGTGTGTGTGAAGTTATTCTGAATGACCCTATGTGCACCTTCAATATTATATACCCTTTTTGGGATAGATTTCAAATAGCTCTGATATAGCAGGAACCACTAAATTATGAAATTGCTAAATTGGGAATTGTACTTCAACCCAGAACAAAAAATGTGCTTTGACGGGCACTAAATAACTTTCCCAGCTACAACAGGACAACGGTAACGAGAGATTTAGAGGGATTTAAATTTGAGGCCTAGTATTTAGGCGCTGGGTGACAGGTATGGGTTTAGTGACAGAATTAGACTTGGAAATACACAGTAGCGGGTGTGTGTGAAGTTATTCTGAATGACCCTATGTGCACCTTCAATATTATATACCCTTTTTGGGATAGATTTCAAATAGCTCTGATATAGCAGAAACCACTAAATTATGAAATTGCTAAATTGGGAATTGTACTTCAACCCAGAACAAAAAATGTGCTTTGACGGACACTAAATATCTTGCCCAGCAACAACAGTACAGCGGTGGGTAACGAGAGATTTAGAGGGAATTAAATTTGAGGCCTAGTATTTAGGCGCTGGGTCACCGGTATGGATTTAGTGACAGAATTAGACTTGGAAATACACAGTAGCGGGTGTGTGTGAAGTTACTCTGAATGACCCTATGTGCACCTTCAATATTATATACCCTTTTTGGGATAGATTTCAAAGAGCTCTGATATAGCAGGAACCACTAAATTATGAAATTGCTAAATTGGGAATTGTATTTCAACCCAGAACAAGAAATGTGCTTGAACGGACACTAAATAACTCGCCCAGCTACAGCACTAGGGACAGATTTAGCTGGATATAAATTTGAGGCCTAGTATTTAGGCGCTGGGTGACAGGTATGGGTTTAGTGACAGAATTAGACTTGGAAATACACAGTAGCGGGTGTGTGTGAAGTTATTCTGAATGACCCTATGTGCACCTTCAATATTATATACCCTTTTAGGGATAGATTTCAAATAGCTCTGATATAGCAGAAACCACTAAATTATGAAATTGCTAAATTGGGAATTGTACTTCAACCCAGAACAAAAAATGTGCTTTGACGGACACTAAATATCTTGCCCAGCAACAACAGTACACCGGTGGGTAACGAGAGATTTAGAGGGAATTAAATTTGAGGCCTAGTATTTAGGCGCTGGGTCACCGGTATGGATTTAGTGACAGAATTAGACTTGGAAATACACAGTAGCGGGTGTGTGTGAAGTTATTCTGAATGACCCTATGTGCACCTTCAATATTATATACCCTTTTTGGGATAGATTTCAAATAGCTCTGATATAGCAGGAACCACTAAATTATGAAATTGCTAAATTGGGAATTGTACTTCAACCCAGAACAAAAAATGTGCTTTGACGGGCACTAAATAACTTTCCCAGCTACAACAGGACAACGGTAACGAGAGATTTAGAGGGATTTAAATTTGAGGCCTAGTATTTAGGCGCTGGGTGACAGGTATGGGTTTAGTGACAGAATTAGACTTGGAAATACACAGTAGCGGGTGTGTGTGAAGTTATTCTGAATGACCCTATGTGCACCTTCAATATTATATACCCTTTTTGGGATAGATTTCAAATAGCTCTGATATAGCAGAAACCACTAAATTATGAAATTGCTAAATTGGGAATTGTACTTCAACCCAGAACAAAAAATGTGCTTTGACGGACACTAAATATCTTGCCCAGCAACAACAGTACACCGGTGGGTAACGAGAGATTTAGAGGGAATTAAATTTGAGGCCTAGTATTTAGGCGCTGGGTCACCGGTATGGATTTAGTGACAGAATTAGACTTGGAAATACACAGTAGCGGGTGTGTGTGAAGTTATTCTGAATGACCCTATGTGCACCTTCAATATTATATACCCTTTTTGGGATAGATTTCAAATAGCTCTGATATAGCAGGAACCACTAAATTATGAAATTGCTAAATTGGGAATTGTACTTCAACCCAGAACAAAAAATGTGCTTTGACGGGCACTAAATAACTTTCCCAGCTACAACAGGACAACGGTAACGAGAGATTTAGAGGGATTTAAATTTGAGGCCTAGTATTTAGGCGCTGGGTGACAGGTATGGGTTTAGTGACAGAATTAGACTTGGAAATACACAGTAGCGGGTGTGTGTGAAGTTATTCTGAATGACCCTATGTGCACCTTCAATATTATATACCCTTTTTGGGATAGATTTCAAATAGCTCTGATATAGCAGAAACCACTAAATTATGAAATTGCTAAATTGGGAATTGTACTTCAACCCAGAACAAAAAATGTGCTTTGACGGACACTAAATATCTTGCCCAGCAACAACAGTACAGCGGTGGGTAACGAGAGATTTAGAGGGAATTAAATTTGAGGCCTAGTATTTAGGCGCTGGGTCACCGGTATGGATTTAGTGACAGAATTAGACTTGGAAATACACAGTAGCGGGTGTGTGTGAAGTTACTCTGAATGACCCTATGTGCACCTTCAATATTATATACCCTTTTTGGGATAGATTTCAAAGAGCTCTGATATAGCAGGAACCACTAAATTATGAAATTGCTAAATTGGGAATTGTATTTCAACCCAGAACAAGAAATGTGCTTGAACGGACACTAAATAACTCGCCCAGCTACAGCACTAGGGACAGATTTAGCTGGATATAAATTTGAGGCCTAGTATTTAGGCGCTGGGTGACCGGTATGGATTTAGTGACAGAATTAGACTGGGATATGGCCAAAAAATGAACAGACTATTGCTGGTTAAATGCACTTGGTGTGACAGCTTCACCCTGATGTAGGCTTTAGCCAAAAAACAACCACACCATTGAGGGTTAAATGCACTTGGTGACAGGCGCAGCTTGCCCCTGATTTTGTATATGGCCAAAAAATGAACAGACTATTGCTGGTTAAATGCACTTGGTGTGACAGCTTCACCCTGATGTAGGCTTTAGCCAAAAAACAACCACACCATTGAGGGTTAAATGCACTTGGTGACAGGCGCAGCTTGCCCCTGATTTTGTATATGGCCAAAAAATGAACAGACTATTGCTGGTTAAATGCACTTGGTGTGACAGCTTCACCCTGATGTAGGCTTTAGCCAAAAAACAACCACACCATTGAGGGTTAAATGCACTTGGTGACAGGCGCAGCTTGCCCCTGATTTTGTATATGGCCAAAAAATGAACAGACTATTGCTGGTTAAATGCACTTGGTGTCACAGCTTCACCCTGATGTAGGCTTTAGCCAAAAAACAACCACACCATTGAGGGTTAAATGCACTTGGTCGCAGCTTGTGCTGGCGCACCACAAGACACAAAATGGCCGCCGATCACCCCAGAAAAATGAGACTGACAAACGGTCTGTGCAGCCTAAAAACAGTGAGCAATTGAGGATCAGCAGCTCAATGATCCACAGCTGCAGATCGATCAGTTAATCAAGTCCTTTGGAGGAGTTAATCTGCCTAATCTCGCCCTACTGTCGCAGCCGCAACCTCTCCCTACGCTAATCAGAGCAGAGTGACGGGCGGCGCTATGTGACTCCAGCTTAAATAGAGGCTGGGTCACATGGTGCTCTGGCCAATCACAGCCATGCCAATAGTAGGCATGGCTGTGATGGCCTCTTGGGGCAAGTAGTATGACGCTTGTTGATTGGCTGCTTTGCAGCCTTTCAAAAAGCGCCAAGAAAGCGTCACAAAAGCGCGAAGAAAGCGACGAACACCGAACCCGAACCCGGACTTTTACGAAAATGTCCGGGTTCGGGTCCGTGTCACGGACACCCCAAAATTCGGTACGAACCCGAACTATACAGTTCGAGTTCGCTCATCCCTAATCATTAGAACTTTAAGTGTGTAAGGTGGAGGTGGATGGCAACAATCAGAGATCAGGATAGTTTATGGTAGCAAAAATGTTCTGTGGACTATATATGGATTGATTGCCTTTATAACAACTTGACAGTCCTTAGGTGTCCAGTATGGTATAGCTGTAGTTTCTTAAATAAGAAATGTGATACATCAGAGGCCCTTTCTGGCACACACTCCACATAGGTGCTATACACCTGACGTGTCTCTCCTGAGAACTTCCATTGGAGACTGACCTATGTATGGTCCACAGCTCTCGCTGTTTCCTCTTGCAACACATTATTCAAAACTGTGGCAGATACGTGTTCTTCTGGAGAGGATGCAGTTTAAAAAAGAGGGAGTAGTTTAAAGGGGTCACCTTCATCCCAAGATACAGTACTATATACAGAAAATAGGGGAGCAGATATGGGACATTCTAAACCCAGGAACCCAAAAGTAGAAAAAATGAAACTGAGATTTCAGATGTTGTTTCTGGTTGCTATTTTATTTTTATATTTCTGTATATATGCTTTCCTGATTAGATTGTATATGTATGCACCTCATGTACCTATATTAGCCATGATATGCAACATCAGCTGTTTTTGATTTCAGAAATGTCAAATTTCTGAAATGTCTGGGTGCTATGGCTTTTGTCCATTGATTTGTTATCCTGACTAAACTACGTTCAACTATAGCAACTTTTATCCATTCATGATGGGCTCTGCTACTTTGATTTTATTCACCTGAGCTTGCTGACTCCAACCTTTGGGGGAGGTTATCCTATGGGCAAACATGCTATAAAGGAGTATTCAGACATGAGTATTAATGCCATTAGGAAGAATGTTTTGTTATATTCGAACTACATAGCGATTTTTTATATTATTTGATGGCTTTAAAGTGCTGTAAATAAAGACAAGTTTTAGATGAGTGCCGAGGGATTATTCCGGGATTTACCTTTTGCTGATTGGGTCACACCACTGCACTATGAAAAACTCTGGATCTCTCCTCTTCAGCTCTGCGCACACATCTCTCTGTGTGGCACATTTTCCACATGTGCCTGAACAGGTAAAAGAACACTTTTCTCATGTGGTTGTGACTTAAGGACCCACTCGGCTTAGTCATGTGAACACAGGTCCTTCAGCAGACTCTGCTTACATCTATAGGCTATAAGCACATACCTTATAAATTAAGTGTTCATGGAGGTTGTCAGAACCAGCTATATGTGAGATAAAGTAGTACTCACAGGGCCAGACATTTTAAAGGGCTTCCAGTAAGTAATCCAACTGAAAACTCAAGCTTCAGACTCTTGGAATAAGTACTAAAGCTGCTTACAGATAATAAATTGCACTTCGTGTAACAAAAGATAATTTACCATTTAAAATCCATTTTTATGAAGTAGCTGATTAATCCATCCAAGTGTAGATGCAGGCTAATTGAATTTTTGCACAGCTTAATCAATACATAAAGGAATGTCCTGCAAATGTCTAATGTATTTGTTTGTAATTCAAAGCCTCAACATTTTGGCAACTACAAAGATTTGATATGTCTCACAGCTGAGAGTTAGATTTCGCAAATAAATTACTTTACCACCCAAAAGGTGGTTCTGAATATTCTGCTAGGAGAAATTCAAGGACTATAACCACGTTCTATAAATCATATTTGGCATTGCATATGTTTACATTAGTTCACAAGTTACTGACTTTAGTTAACATATACAACAGTGAAGCTTCTTCTTATTTATCCATTTCTCCTATCCAGGATTGGACTGGCCCACCGGGGAGTCAGGGAATTCCTCGGTGGGCCCCTGCACTGTAAGCGAGCCTTCATGTTTGAAAGCACTAAAAAAATGTCCTTGAGCTGCACGCAGGTGTCAGTCAATGAGCTACATGGAGGGCCCCGCCCCCTGAACATATCCATGATCCCTGGCTGCAATCTACAAAGATGTCAACCACTGGGGGGCCCACCATGATGCCTCAAGCTGTACTACAGGCAGTTCTTTCTTCCTGAATACTATTTTATGGTAGTACATTTACGTTTCTACACATAAAGGCACACTTTTTTATACAACATGCGCAGGAAAGCGTTTTTACCCACATAGACACACATTACAGCTTGGGCTACACAGCATCATTGGCCAGTGACACATGTTGCTGAGCAATGTGGTGCTGAAGTTAAGTGAATGGGATAATTGTCAAGTCACAACACTAAAAGTGTGCCTGCCTGTGAAGTGTTTTAGGGCTTACGCTACACACCAACTTTGGCTCACAACACACACTGTGCGGCCAAAAACTGCAGCAACACAATGCTACATTGCAACTAATGAAAGTGAATGGTGTTGTGACTTGACAGTCGCCCCATTCACTTAACGGCAGCACCGCATTGCTGTGCAACATGTGTCACAGGCCAATGACGCTGTGTAGCCCAAGCTTTAATGTGTGTCTATGTGGGTAAAAACACTTACCTGTGCATGTTGTATATAAAAGTGTGCCTTTATGTGTAGAAGCATAAATGCACTACCATAAAATAGTAGTGTGCTACACTGGTTTTCCAAATGATATATCTTTTTGGGGCAATGGCAGGAACATGAATAAAATAATAAACTCACCTTCCCACTCCTCTCCAATCCAGCACTACAACTTCCTATTCTTCCCCAATCTACTGTTGTGATTGCAGTGGTGACGTCCCAAATACCGCTGCAGCCAATCACTGGTCTCAGTGGTGTATGCCATTTGACTTCTGCAACCACAACAATACGTCACTATAGCAGCCTGGGGAAAAAATACAAATTATTACATATAAACGTATGCTTGTCTGTAAAAAGAGCATGAAAGTTGCTTATGTGTGTGTGCGAAAACACGCATCTTAGGCCTCATGCACACAACCGTATTTTTCATTTGTTTGCTAGCCACATTTCATGCCGATAGCACACAGACCCTTTCATTTACACAGATGTCTTCTATGTGCTGTCTGCATCCCTATGTCCATTCCGCAAATTATAGAACATGTCCTATTCTGTTACATATTGCGGACGAGAATAGTTATTTCTAGTGGGAGTGAGAAACATGTGGAGCACACACTGAAGGTATCTGTATTTTGCAGTTCTGTAGTTTTTCAGGATGAAATATGAATATAGTCATGTGTGTGAGACTGTGTGCACCATTGTCTGTATGCCTGGATGGAGAAGATCCTATTAGGACCCTGAGAGATCCGTTCTTCCCTACATCACTTAAAATCAAAAGAAGCATCAAAGTGTGACTCAAAGGGAAAAGGAAATGGTCACTATTATTTTCTTAGGAATGGTTTCTTTTTTTTCTTAAATACACACTCCAGTCCTCCTTTTGATCTAAAAACATGTAAGGGAAAAAAATGTGAAGTAAAAGGGAATGTATCTGGGGAATTGACAGAAGCTGCAACTTAGTGATTTCATAAGAAACAAAACTGCATATGAGTTGCATGGAACAACTGACAAATTTCCCATCAAAATGAGAAAATGATGTGGCAGTTGCCTGCAATGTAATAGAACACATGTAATCACTGCAGTTAATAGGGGTGTGCGATATGGCCTAAAATCTATATTGCGATATCATTTGAAGCATGTGCGATATGCAATATACACTCACCTAAAGAATTATTAGGAACACCTGTTCTATTTCTCATTAATACGATTATCTAGTCAACCAATCACATGGAAGTTGCTTCAATGCATGTAGGGTTGTGGTTAGAGTTGAGCGAACACCTGGATGTTCGGGTTCGAGAAGTTCGGCCGAACATCCCGGAAATGTTCGGGTTCGGGATCCGAACCCGATCCGAACTTCGTCCCGAACCCGAACCCCATTGAAGTCAATGGGGACCCGAACTTTTCGGCACTAAAAAGGCTGTAAAACAGCCCAGGAAAGAGCTAGAGGGCTGCAAAAGGCAGCAACATGTAGGTAAATCCCCTGCAAACAAATGTGGATAGGGAAATGAATTAAAATAAAAATTAAATAAATAAAAATTAACCAAAATCAATTGGAGAGAGGTTCCATAGCAGAGAATCTGGCTTCCCGTCACCCACCACTGGAACAGTCCATTCTCAGATATTTAGGCCCCGGCACCCAGGCAGAGGAGAGAGGTCCCGTAACAGAGAATCTGTCTTCATGTCAGCAGAGAATTAGTCTGCATGTCATAGCAGAGAATGAGGCTTCACGTCAGCCACCACTGCAACAGTCCATTGGCATATATTTAGGCCCAGCACACACACAGGCAGAGGAGAGAGGTCCCGTAACAGAGAATCTGGCTTCATGTCAGCAGAGAATCAGTCTGCATGTCATAGCAGAGAATCAGGCTTCACGTCAGCCACCACTGCAACAGTCCATTGTCATAAATTTAGGCCCAGCACCCAGGCAGAGGAGAGAGGTCCCGTAACAGAGAATCTGGCTTCATGTCAGCAGAGAATCAGTCTTCATATCATAGCAGAGAATCAGGCTTCACGTCACCCACCACTGTAAGAGTCAATTTTCATAAATTTAGGCCCAGAACCCAGGCAGAGGAGAAAGGTCCCGTAACAGACAATCTGGCTTCATGTCAGCAGAGAATCAGTCTTCATATCATAGCAGAGAATCAGGCTTCACGTCACCCACCACTGTAAGAGTCAATTTTCATAAATTTAGGCCCAGAACCCAGGCAGAGGAGAAAGGTCCCGTAACAGACAATCTGGCTTCATGTCAGCAGAGAATCAGTCTTCATATCATAGCAGAGAATCAGGCTTCACGTCACCCACCACTGTAAGAGTCAATTTTCATAAATTTAGGCCCAGAACCCAGGTAGAGGAGAAAGGTCCCGTAACAGACAATCTGGCTTCATGACAGCAGAGAATCAGTCTGCATGTCATAGCAGAGAATCAGGCTTCACGTCAGCCACCACTGCAACAGTCCATTGTCATAAATTTAGGCCCAGCACCCAGGCAGAGGAGAGAGGTCCCGTAAAAGAGGATCTGGCTTCATGTCAGCAGAGAATCAGTCTGCATGTCATAGCAGAGAATCAGGCTTCACGTCAGCCACCACTGCAACAGTCCATTGTCATAAATTTAGGCCCAGCACCCAGGCAGAGGAGAGAGGTCCCGTAACAGAGGATCTGGCTTCATGTCAGCAGAGAATCAGTCTGCATGTCATAGCAGAGAATCAGGCTTCACGTCAGCCACCACTGCAACAGTCCATTGTCATAAATTTAGGCCCAGCACCCAGGCAGAGGAGAGAGGTCCCGTAACAGACAATCTGGCTTCATGTCAGCAGAGAATTAGTCTGCATGTCATAGCAGAGAATCAGGCTTCATGTCAGCCACCACTGCAACAGTCCATTGGCATATATTTAGGCCTAGCACACAGGCAGAGGAGAGGTTCATTCAACTTTGGGTAGCATCGCAATATAATGGTAAAATGAAAATAAAAATAGGATTGAATGAGGAAGTGCCCTGGAGTCCAATAATATATGGTTATGGGGAGGTAGTTAATGTCTAATCTGGACAAGGGACGGACAGGTCCTGTGGGATCCATGCCTGGTTCATTTTTATGAACGTCAGCTTGTCCACATTGGCTGTAGACAGGCGGCTGCGTTTGTCTGTAATGACGCCCCCTGCCGTGCTGAATACACGTTCAGACAAAACGCTGGCTGCCGGGCAGGCCAGCACCTCCAAGGCATAAAAGGCTAGCTCTGGCCACGTGGACAATTTAGAGACCCAGAAGTTGAATGGGGCCGAACCATCAGTCAGTACGTGGAGGGGTGTGCACACGTACTGTTCCACCATGTTAGTGAAATGTTGCCTCCTGCTAACACGTTGCGTATCAGGTGGTGGTGCAGTTAGCTGTGGCGTGTTGACAAAAGTTTTCCACATCTCTGCCATGCTAACCCTGCCCTCAGAGGAGCTGGCCGTGACACAGCTGCCTTGGCGACCTCTTGCTCCTCCTCTGCCTTGGCCTTGGGCTTCCACTTGTTCCCCTGTGACATTTGGGAATGCTCTCAGTAGCGCGTCTACCAACGTGCGCTTGTACTCGCGCATCTTCCTATCACGCTCCAGTGCAGGAAGTAAGGTGGGCACATTGTCTTTGTAGCGTGGATCCAGCAGGGTGGCAACCCAGTAGTCCGCACAGGTTAAAATGTGGGCAACTCTGCTGTCGTTGCGCAGGCACTGCAGCATGTAGTCGCTCATGTGTGCCAGGCTGCCCAGGGGTAAGGACAAGCTGTCCTCTGTGGGAGGCGTATCGTCATCGTCCTGCCTTTCCCCCCAGCCACGCACCAGTGATGGACCCGAGCTGCGTTGGGTGCCACCCCGCTGTGACCATGCTTCATCCTCATCCTCCTCCACCTCCTCCTCATCCTCGTCCTCCTCGTCCTCCAGTAGTGGGCCCTGGCTGGCCACATTTGTACCTGGCCTCTGCTGTTGCAAAAAACCTCCCTCTGAGTCACTTCGAAGAGACTGGCCTGAAAGTGCTAAAAATGACCCCTCTTCCTCATCCTCCTCCTCCTCCTCCTGGGCCACCTCCTGTTCCATCATCGCCCTAAGTGTTTTCTCAAGGAGACATAGAAGTGGTATTGTAACGCTGATAACGGTGTCATCGCCACTGGCCATGTTGGTGGAGTACTCGAAACAGCGCAACAGGGCACACAGGTCTCGCATGGAGGCCCAGTCATTGGTGGTGAAGTGGTGCTGTTCTGTAGTGCGACTGACCCGTGCGTGCTGCAGCTGAAACTCCACTATGGCCTGCTGCTGCTCGCACAGTCTGTCCAGCATGTGCAAGGTGGAGTTCCACCTGGTGGGCACGTCGCATATGAGGCGGTGAGCGGGAAGGCCGAAGTTACGCTGTAGCGCAGACAGGCGAGCAGCGGCAGGATGTGAACGCCGGAAGCGCGAACAGACGGCCCGCACTTTATGCAGCAGCTCTGACATGTCGGGGTAGTTGTGAATGAACTTCTGCACCACCAAATTCAGCACATGCGCCAAGCAAGGGATGTGCGTCAAATTGGCTAGTCCCAGAGCTGCAACGAGATTTCGCCCATTATCACACACCACCAGGCCGGGCTTGAGGCTCACCGGCAGCAACCACTCGTCGGTCTGTTGTTCAATACCCCGCCACAACTCCTGTGCGGTGTGGGGCCTGTCCCCCAAACATATGAGTTTCAGAATGGCCTGCTGACGTTTACCCCGGGCTGTGCTGAAGTTGGTGGTGAAGGTGTGTGGCTGACTGGATGAGCAGGTGGAAGAAGAGGAGGAGGAAGCCGAGAAGGAGGAGGTGGCAACAGGAGGCAAAGAATGTTGCCCTGCGATCCTTGGCGGCGGCAGGACGTGCGCCAAACAGCTCTCCGCCTGGGGCCCAGCTGCCACTACATTTACCCAGTGTGCAGTTAGGGAGATATAGCGTCCCTGGCCGTGCTTACTGGTCCACGTATCTGTGGTTAGGTGGACCTTGCTACAGATGGCGTTGCGCAGTGCACACTTGATTTTATCGGATACTTGGTTGTGCAGGGAAGGCACGGCTCTCTTGGAGAAGTAGTGCCGGCTGGGAACAACATACTGTGGGACAGCAAGCGACATGAGCTGTTTGAAGCTGTCTGTGTCCACCAGCCTAAATGACAGCATTTCATAGGCCAGTAGTTTAGAAATGCTGGCATTCAGGGCCAGGGATCGAGGGTGGCTAGGTGGGAATTTACGCTTTCTATCAAATGTTTGTGAGATGGAGAGCTGAACGCTGGCGTGTGACATGGTTGAGACGCTTGGTGACGGAGGTGGTGGTGGTGGTGTTGGTGGTACATCCCCTGTTTGCTGGGCGGCAGGTGCCAACGTTCCTCCAGAGGCGGAGGAAGAGGCCGAGGCGGCAGCAGCAGAATAGGCCGAGGCGGCAGCAGCAGAAGAGGTAGCAGGGGGAGCCTGAGTGACTTCCTTGGTTTTAAGGTGTTTACTCCACTGCAGTTCATGCTTTGCATGCAGGTGCCTGGTCATGCAGGTTGTGCTCAGGTTCAGAACGTTAATGCCTCGCTTCAGGCTCTGATGGCACAGCGTGCAAACCACTCGGGTCTTGTCGTCAGCACATTGTTTGAAGAAGTGCCATGCCAGGGAACTCCTTGAAGCTGCCTTTGGGGTGCTCGGTCCCAGATGGCGGCGGTCAGTAGCAGGCGGAGTCTCTTGGCGGCGGGTGTTCTGCTTTTGCCCACTGCTCCCTCTTTTGCTACGCTGTTGGCTCGGTCTCACCACTGCCTCTTCCTCCGAACTGTGAAAGTCAGTGGCACGACCTTCATTCCATGTGGGGTCTAGGACCTCATCGTCCCCTGCATCGTCTTCCACCCAGTCTTGATCCCTGACCTCCTGTTCAGTCTGCACACTGCAGAAAGACGCAGCAGTTGGCACCTGTGTTTCGTCATCATCAGAGACATGCTGAGGTGGTATTCCCATGTCCTCATCATCAGGAAACATAAGTGGTTGTGCGTCAGTGCATTCTATGTCTTTCACCGCTGGGGAAGGGCTAGGTGGATGCCCTTGGGAAACCCTGCCAGCGGAGTCTTCAAACAGCATAAGAGACTGCTGCATAACTTGAGGCTGAGACAGTTTCCCTGGTATGCATGGGGGTGATGTGACAGACTGATGGGGTTGGTTTTCAGGCGCCATCTGTGCGCTTTCTGCAGAAGACTGGGTGGGAGATAATGTGAACGTGCTGGATCCACTGTCGGCCACCCAATTGACTAATGCCTGTACCTGCTCAGGCCTTACCATCCTTAGAACGGCATTGGGCCCCACCATATATCGCTGTAAATTCTGGCGGCTACTGGGACCTGAGGTAGTTGGTACACTAGGACGTGTGGATGTGGCAGAACGGCCACGTCCTCTCCCAGCACCAGAGGGTCCACTAACACCACCACGACCATGTCCACGTCCGCGTCCCTTACTAGATGTTTTTCTCATTGTTATGGTTCACCACAACAACAAATATATTATTTGGCCCAATGTATTGTATTCAAATTCAGCGGGATATAAATTTGAGGCCTAGTATTTAGGCGCTGGGTGACCGGTATGGATTTAGTGACAGAATTAGACTTGGAAATGCACAGAAGCGTGTGTGTGAAGTTATTCTGAATGACCCAATGTGCACCTTGAATATTATATACCCTTTTTGGGATAGATTTCAAATAGCTCTGATATAGCAGGAACCACTAAATTATGAAATTGCTAAATTGGGAATTGTACTTCAACCCAGAACAAAAAATGTGCTTTGACGGGCACTAAATAACTTTCCCAGCTACAACAGGACAGCGGTAACGAGAGATTTAGAGGGATTTAAATTTGAGGCCTAGTATTTAGGCGCTGGGTGACAGGTATGGGTTTAGTGACAGAATTAGACTTGGAAATACACAGTAGCGGGTGTGTGTGAAGTTATTCTGAATGACCCTATGTGCACCTTCAATATTATATACCCTTTTAGGGATAGATTTCAAATAGCTCTGATATAGCAGAAACCACTAAATTATGAAATTGCTAAATTGGGAATTGTACTTCAACCCAGAACAAAAAATGTGCTTTGACGGACACTAAATATCTTGCCCAGCAACAACAGTACAGCGGTAACGAGAGATTTAGCGGGATATAAATTTGAGGCCTAGTATTTAGGCGCTGGGTCACCGGTATGGATTTAGTGACAGAATTAGACTTGGAAATGCACAGAAGCGTGTGTGTGAAGTTATTCTGAATGACCCTATGTGCACCTTCAATATTATATACCCTTTTAGGGATAGATTTCAAATAGCTCTGATATAGCAGAAACCACTAAATTATGAAATTGCTAAATTGGGAATTGTACTTCAACCCAGAACAAAAAATGTGCTTTGACGGACACTAAATATCTTGCCCAGCAACAACAGTACAGCGGTGGGTAACGAGAGATTTAGAGGGATTTAAATTTGAGGCCTAGTATTTAGGCGCTGGGTCACCGGTATGGATTTAGTGACAGAATTAGACTTGGAAATGCACAGAAGCGTGTGTGTGAAGTTATTCTGAATGACCCTATGTGCACCTTCAATATTATATACCCTTTTAGGGATAGATTTCAAATAGCTCTGATATAGCAGAAACCACTAAATTATGAAATTGCTAAATTGGGAATTGTACTTCAACCCAGAACAAAAAATGTGCTTTGACGGACACTAAATATCTTGCCCAGCAACAACAGTACAGCGGTGGGTAACGAGAGATTTAGAGGGATTTAAATTTGAGGCCTAGTATTTAGGCGCTGGGTCACCGGTATGGATTTAGTGACAGAATTAGACTTGGAAATGCACAGAAGCGTGTGTGTGAAGTTATTCTGAATGACCCTATGTGCACCTTCAATATTATATACCCTTTTAGGGATAGATTTCAAATAGCTCTGATATAGCAGAAACCACTAAATTATGAAATTGCTAAATTGGGAATTGTACTTCAACCCAGAACAAAAAATGTGCTTTGACGGACACTAAATATCTTGCCCAGCAACAACAGTACAGCGGTGGGTAACGAGAGATTTAGAGGGATTTAAATTTGAGGCCTAGTATTTAGGCGCTGGGTCACCGGTATGGATTTAGTGACAGAATTAGACTTGGAAATGCACAGAAGCGTGTGTGTGAAGTTATTCTGAATGACCCTATGTGCACCTTCAATATTATATACCCTTTTAGGGATAGATTTCAAATAGCTCTGATATAGCAGAAACCACTAAATTATGAAATTGCTAAATTGGGAATTGTACTTCAACCCAGAACAAAAAATGTGCTTTGACGGACACTAAATATCTTGCCCAGCAACAACAGTACAGCGGTGGGTAACGAGAGATTTAGAGGGATTTAAATTTGAGGCCTAGTATTTAGGCGCTGGGTCACCGGTATGGATTTAGTGACAGAATTAGACTTGGAAATGCACAGAAGCGTGTGTGTGAAGTTATTCTGAATGACCCTATGTGCACCTTCAATATTATATACCCTTTTAGGGATAGATTTCAAATAGCTCTGATATAGCAGAAACCACTAAATTATGAAATTGCTAAATTGGGAATTGTACTTCAACCCAGAACAAAAAATGTGCTTTGACGGACACTAAATATCTTGCCCAGCAACAACAGTACAGCGGTGGGTAACGAGAGATTTAGAGGGATTTAAATTTGAGGCCTAGTATTTAGGCGCTGGGTCACCGGTATGGATTTAGTGACAGAATTAGACTTGGAAATGCACAGAAGCGTGTGTGTGAAGTTATTCTGAATGACCCTATGTGCACCTTCAATATTATATACCCTTTTAGGGATAGATTTCAAATAGCTCTGATATAGCAGAAACCACTAAATTATGAAATTGCTAAATTGGGAATTGTACTTCAACCCAGAACAAAAAATGTGCTTTGACGGACACTAAATATCTTGCCCAGCAACAACAGTACAGCGGTGGGTAACGAGAGATTTAGAGGGATTTAAATTTGAGGCCTAGTATTTAGGCGCTGGGTCACCGGTATGGATTTAGTGACAGAATTAGACTTGGAAATGCACAGAAGCGTGTGTGTGAAGTTATTCTGAATGACCCTATGTGCACCTTCAATATTATATACCCTTTTAGGGATAGATTTCAAATAGCTCTGATATAGCAGAAACCACTAAATTATGAAATTGCTAAATTGGGAATTGTACTTCAACCCAGAACAAAAAATGTGCTTTGACGGACACTAAATATCTTGCCCAGCAACAACAGTACAGCGGTGGGTAACGAGAGATTTAGAGGGATTTAAATTTGAGGCCTAGTATTTAGGCGCTGGGTCACCGGTATGGATTTAGTGACAGAATTAGACTTGGAAATGCACAGAAGCGTGTGTGTGAAGTTATTCTGAATGACCCTATGTGCACCTTCAATATTATATACCCTTTTAGGGATAGATTTCAAATAGCTCTGATATAGCAGAAACCACTAAATTATGAAATTGCTAAATTGGGAATTGTACTTCAACCCAGAACAAAAAATGTGCTTTGACGGACACTAAATATCTTGCCCAGCAACAACAGTACAGCGGTAACGAGAGATTTAGAGGGATTTAAATTTGAGGCCTAGTATTTAGGCGCTGGGTGACAGGTATGGGTTTAGTGACAGAATTAGACTTGGAAATACACAGTAGCGGGTGTGTGTGAAGTTATTCTGAATGACCCAATGTGCACCTTCAATATTATATACCCTTTTAGGGATAGATTCCAAATAGCTCTGATATAGCAGGAACCACTAAATTATGAAATTGCTAAATTGGGAATTGTACTTCAACCCAGAACAAAAAATGTGCTTTGACGGACACTAAATATCTTGCCCAGCAACAACAGTACAGCGGTAACGAGAGATTTAGAGGGATTTAAATTTGAGGCCTAGTATTTAGGCGCTGGGTGACAGGTATGGGTTTAGTGACAGAATTAGACTTGGAAATACACAGTAGCGGGTGTGTGTGAAGTTATTCTGAATGACCCAATGTGCACCTTCAATATTATATACCCTTTTAGGGATAGATTCCAAATAGCTCTGATATAGCAGGAACCACTAAATTATGAAATTGCTAAATTGGGAATTGTACTTCAACCCAGAACAAAAAATGTGCTTTGACGGACACTAAATATCTTGCCCAGCTACAGCACTAGGGACAGATTTAGCTGGATATAAATTTGAGGCCTAGTATTTAGGCGCTGGGTGACCGGTATGGATTTAGTGACAGAATTAGACTGGGATATGGCCAAAAAATAAACAGACTATTGCTGGTTAAATGCACTTGGTGTGACAGCTTCACCCTGATGTAGGCTTTAGCCAAAAAACAACCACACCATTGAGGGTTAAATGCACTTGGTGACAGGCGCAGCTTGCCCCTGATTTTGTATATGGCCAAAAAATGAACAGACTATTGCTGGTTAAATGCACTTGGTGTGACAGCTTCACCCTGATGTAGGCTTTAGCCAAAAAACAACCACACCATTGAGGGTTAAATGCACTTGGTGACAGGCGCAGCTTGCCCCTGATTTTGTATATGGCCAAAAAATGAACAGACTATTGCTGGTTAAATGCACTTGGTGTCACAGCTTCACCCTGATGTAGGCTTTAGCCAAAAAACAACCACACCATTGAGGGTTAAATGCACTTGGTGACAGGCGCAGCTTGCCCCTGATTTTGTATATGGCCAAAAAATGAACAGACTATTGCTGGTTAAATGCACTTGGTGTGACAGCTTCACCCTGATGTAGGCTTTAGCCAAAAAACAACCACACCATTGAGGGTTAAATGCACTTGGTCGCAGCTTGTGCTGGCGCACCACAAGACACAAAATGGCCGCCGATCACCCCAGAAAAATGAGACTGACAAACGGTCTGTGCAGCCTAAAAACAGTGAGCAATTGAGGATCAGCAGCTCAATGATCCACAGCTGCAGATCGATCAGTTAATCAAGTCCTTTGGAGGAGTTAATCTGCCTAATCTCGCCCTACTGTCGCAGCCGCAACCTCTCCCTACGCTAATCAGAGCAGAGTGACGGGCGGCGCTATGTGACTCCAGCTTAAATAGAGGCTGGGTCACATGGTGCTCTGGCCAATCACAGCCATGCCAATAGTAGGCATGGCTGTGATGGCCTCTTGGGGCAAGTAGTATGACGCTTGTTGATTGGCTGCTTTGCAGCCTTTCAAAAAGCGCCAAGAAAGCGTCACAAAAGCGCCAAGAAAGCGACGAACACCGAACCCGAACCCGGACTTTTACGAAAATGTCCGGGTTCGGGTCCGTGTCACGGACACCCCAAAATTCGGTACGAACCCGAACTATACAGTTCGAGTTCGCTCATCCCTAGTTGTGGTCCTGGTCAAGACAATCTCCTGAACTCCAAACTGAATGTCAGAATGGGAAAGAAAGGTGGGCTACAACAGCAGAAGACCCCACCGGGTACCACTCATCTCCACTACAAATAGGAAAAAGAGGCTACAATTTGCACGAGCTCACCAAAATTGGACTGTTGAAGACTGGAAAAATGTTGCCTGGTCTGATGAGTCTCGATTTCTGTTGAGACATTCAAATGGTAGAGTCCGAATTTGGCGTAAACAGAATGAGAACATGTATCCATCATGCCTTGTTACCACTGTGCAGGCTGGTGGTGGTGGTGTAATGGTGTAGGGGATGTTTTCTGGGCACACTTTAGGCCCCTTAGTGCCAATTGGCCACGGGCTACCTGAGCATTGTTTCTGACCATGTCCATCCCTTCATGACCACCATGTACCCATCCTCTGATGGCTACTTCCAGCAGGATAATGCACCATGTCACAAAGCTCGAATAATTTCAAATTGGTTTCTTGAACATGACAATGAGTTCACTGTACTAAGATGGCCCCCACAGTCACTAGATCTCAACCCAATAGAGCATCTTTGGGATGTGGTGGAACGGGAGCTTAGTGCCCTGGATGTGCATCCCTCAAATCTCCATCAACTGCAAGATGCTATCCTATCAATATGGGCCAACATTTCTAAAGAATGCTATCAGCACCTTGTTGAATCAATGCCACGTAGAATTAAGGCAGTTCTGAAGGCAAAAGGGGGTCCAACACTGTATTAGTATGGTGTTCCTAATAATTCTTTAGGTGAGTGTATATTGCAATATATTATTTTCTTCTGTATATGTATACAAAAAATACAAATTACAAAACTTTTCAAGAAATGTTTAATGTGTATTGTGTAACACAGTAACAGATCTTTTTCCAAACAATGTAAAGATGAAGACTAAGTAAAACATTACATTTCTTCCTCCTGTCCTGATTACTTATTTGTATTGCACAAAAATAAAAAGCTGCACATATTTGAACTAAAAACCCTTCAAGTTCAACAGGTTTATTTTCCATCAAAGGGAACCTGTCATCAGCTTTAGGCCGAATGCACACGGCGATGTTCTGCGGCCGTGTGCGGTCCGTGGTATGCCGGCCTGGATTCCTGCTGACAGCAGGAGCGCACAACGGCATTGGTTGCTATGACGCCGTGCGCTTCATGCCGCCGCTGCACTACAGCAACACACTCGTTTGATCTATACGAGTGTATTACTGTAATGCAGCGGCGGCATGAAGCGCACGGCGTCATAGCAACTAATGACGCCGTGCGCTCCTGCTCTCAGCAGGAATCCAGGCCGGCATACCACGGACCGCACACGGCTGCAGAACACGGCCGTGTGCATTCGGCCTTATGCTGCCCATACTAACGGCAGTATAAAGTAGAGACAGGTGAGTGGATTTCATCGGTCTGTGTAGTTTAAAAGTAATTTGTTGGCGAGAACTAACTTCACAAACATTGCAGACTGGGCCTGGAAAAGAGTCACAGCCACCTGAGAAGAGTCATTGATATTTATGAATTCTTGCTCTCCCTGCCCACCTGCTGATGATTGACAGTCTTCTACCTAGTTTTCTCACTTTCTTTCTAGGAGAGAACTGCCAACCATCAGCACATGGGCACGGAGAGTAGGAGATTATGAATAACCAGGACTCTTCTCAAGTACATTTGACTCTATTCAAGGCCTGGGCTGATTGTGATGCTGGTTCTCGGCAACCACTTAACTTTTAGCGCATGAGTGACACACCGCTGAAATCAGAAATTTATCACTTTTTTTATGCCGCCCTCAGTGACCTCAGTGAGGTCTGCATAAAGCTGATGACAGGTTCCCTTTAAATATACAACAAAATTGCAAATCAATATGTAGTGCAAATACAATCATAACTGTACGAACATCAGTGTTTATGCTCCTTGCGTGCAGTGATTAAACTTCTTGCACATCAGACAAGGTTTTTTTGCCAGGAACACAAGTTTGTCCACAGTCTCGGGCTTCAGTTCATTTCTTGGCTAGGCTTACCACCCTGGGAAAATTAGCCTGGTGCGGCCTCCACCACTCCAGTGGGTCAGCTTCTCCTTCTACATCCAGTGCCTGCAGGTAACTATTAAGCTCAATTTTAATTGCTTCTCTGTCAGTGAGGGCAGCTGGGCTAGGCTAAGCGGATGCCTTTTTTTTAAAAAGCTGCCCAGACTTTGTTTACTCCTCTTGGGTTCTCTCTGGGCTTCTCCATCAGCTCCTGTGCTTGTGTGTGTGATGGTGGTGACTCTGTGGCAGACACAGCTTGCGTCTCTAGCAGTGGCTGAATTTCTGCTGCTGCTTTTGTTGGTCATCTGCTATAGATGATGATCTGAAGCGTGGGTCGACCAAGGAGGCCATATCCAGGAGGTCATACGTTTCAGCATCTGAGTACTTCTCATTTAAATACTTGAGGGTGGCTCTCTTCATGTCATTCATCCGGTCTGTGTCAATGTCATCATCAGCTAGAGGAAGAACTGTGGTGTTTAGAAGGTGAGGCACAGGCTTAACATACGACACACTCACATACACTTCTCCAGACAGAGCATCTGTGAACTCCAACAGCAGATTGAGGGTCTTGCTCATAGATTCTAACACATCAATGTCCTGCCAAGTTGGTACCAGGTGCCTGGTTTTCCGGTCTGCTTTCAGGACCTGTGCTATGGCCTTCTCTTGTTCAAGCACTCACTGAATCATCTGCTGTTGAGACCCCCATCTTGTTGGTGTTTCAGTGATGAGGCGGTGAGGAGGCAGGTTTAGCTCAGCCTGGGCATTAGCCATTTGTCTTCCTTTTCCAAGTGTAAGAAAAGGCACTCCCTATTTTCTTGCTTTTGCCAATTGCATGTTCAACACAGTCGTCTTTCACACTTCTCTCTAAGGACAAAATTGGAAGATATTATTAGCACAGTCAACAACCCCTGCATAATGTTGAACTAGTCTAGGACTAAAATAAACGTTTACCTACCGATTGGGAGGTGGAGCCTGTGGCCGAAGCACTGCAGTCTTGTCCAGCCGTTCAATTCCACTGCTTTCACAATATTTGTGCCATTTATGCTCCTGAGTTCTTTCTTCACTTCCTCGCGGACTTTGTCATACAGTTTGGGCACTTCTGTTTGGCTAAAGTATTTGCGGCTAGGTACCTCGTAACGTGGATCGAGTGTCTTAATCATGTTCTGAAAGCCGCTTTTCTCCACTGTAAGAAACTGCACCATGTCCTTACACAGGTACAGGGTAATGGCATTTGTAATTTTAATCCACCGCTGATTTTTTTTTGCCTTTAGAAAATGCTTTTAAAATATCGGTCTTCTGGTGGGCAGGGGCAGGGCCACCTTTTTTATTTCCACTTGACTGACTGGCCGTTTGTGGAGGGCGCAGTTTTTGTCTATCTTCATATTCCAAAATGTGCTTCATTTTGAGGTAATAAAACAAATTTGTTTTATTCCCTCTTTTCGCTATTATTCTCGCCTGGCATAGTTTGCAGATTATATTGTTCTGCTCAACATCAGACTCCTTAAACCCAAGCCCGGTCCATATGACCAATGTCGCACCGGTCTTCTTTACGAGCACCTCTTCCTCTTCTGCCCCACGTGTAACTGGTGTAAGCTCCTCTATGCTTGCGAATTGCACAGCTTGATGACATCTAGGGCTGCAGGAAACGATTATTTTAGCAATCGAGTATTAATCTAGTACTCTTAAGACAAAACCTTCTCATACTATTACTAAAGTATTGCTATATGCTTTCTAAAAACAATATTTTTATTGTGGTTTATAAATAACCATGTGACATTTGCCATCATCTGCCTGCCATATGTCCCCCAGAAGAGCCAGTGCCATCAGCCCCCATGTGGCATTTGCCATTTGCCTGTGCCTGCCATATGTCCCCCAGAAGAGCCAGTGCCATCATACCCCATGTGGCATTTGCCATCTTCCTGCCATATGTCCCCCAGCCCAGAAGAGTTAGTGCCATCAGCCCCCATGTGGCATTTGCCATCTGCCTGCCATATGTCCCCCAGAAGAGCTAGTGTCATCAGCCCCTATGTGGCATTTGCCTGCCATATGTCCCCCAGCCCAGAAGAGCCAGTGCCATCAGCCCCCATGTGGTATTTGCCATCTGCCTGTGCCTGCCATATGTTCCCCAGAAGAGCCAGTGCCATCAGCCCCCATGTGGCATTTGCCATCTGCCTGTGCCTGCCATATGTTCCCCAGAAGAGCCAGTGCCATCAGCCCCCATGTGGCATTTGCCATCTGCCTTTGCCTGCCATATGTTCCCCAGAAGAGCCAGTGCCATCAGCCCCCATGTGGCATTTGCCATCTGCCTGTGCCTGCCATATGTTCCCCAGAAGAGCCAGTGCCATCAGCCCCCATGTGGCATTTTCCCCCCCAGGATCACTATACTTACCTATCCTGCAGCCCAGGATGCTCGGCGAGTCGGCAGTCTGCACTCTGCAGGTGTCGCGTCTTCTTCCCAGCATGCAGGACCTGACTTCACATACAGCGTCAGCCAGCGGGCTGACTCTGTGTGCACACCAGGCCCTGGCAACTACAGTACAGTGCGGTGCGGAGTCGGGAGCTGGAGCCACAGCGGTGAGAAGGTTCGGGTTCGTCTATTCACTACCGCTACTGGTCATATCGCGGTCAGGCGATATATGCGATATGGACAAAATCTGTATCATTGCACAGATTCATATCGTCCATATCGAATATATCGCCCACCCCTACTGCAGTATCACTATTTTTTTTATGTGCTGGTTGGTGTGATTGTCTACATATTTAAGACTGACTTCTATTGAATTATCTAAATGAGCTTTGTTACTGCATCGAAGCACAGAGCTTGAATCCATTACCGTATGCATGCTCAGGCTTGGTTCTTACTGTATCTATGTACAAATCTTGGTTTTGTTGCCGTCTCTATGCACAGAGCTCTGTTCTGTTACCGTCTCTATGCACAGAGCCTGGTTCTGTTACCGTCTCTATGCACAGAGCTCGGTTCTGCTACCATATCTATGAGCAGAGCTTGGTTCTGTTACCGTCTCTATGCACAGATCTTTATTCTGTTACCGTCTCTATGCACAGATCTCTGTTCTGTTACCATATCTATGCACAGAGCTTGGTTCTGTTACCGTCTCTATGCACAGATCTCTGTTCTGTTACCGTCTCTATGCACAGAGCTCGGTTCTGTTACAATATCTATGCGCAGATCTCTGTTCTGTTACCGTCTCCATGCACAGAGCTTGGTTCTGTTACCATATCTATGCGCAGAGCTTGGTTCTGTTACCGTCTCTATGCACAGATCTCTGTTCTGTTACCGTCTCTATGCACAGAGCTCGGTTCTGTTACCATATCTATGCGCAGAGCTTGGTTCTGTTACCGTCTCTATGCGCAGAGCTTGGTTCTGTTACCGTCTCTATGCACAGAGCTCGGTTCTGTTACAATATCTATGCGCAGATCTCTGTTCTGTTACCGTCTCTATGCACAGATCTCTGTTCTGTTACCGTCTCTATGCACAGAGCTTGGTTCTGTTACCATATCTATGCGCAGAGCTTGGTTCTGTTACCGTCTCTATGCGCAGAGCTTGGTTCTGTTACCGTCTCTATGCACAGTGCTCTGTTCTGTTACCGTCTCTATGCACAGAGCTTGGTTCTGTTACCATATCTATGCGCAGAGCTTGGTTCTGTTACCGTCTCTATGCACAGATCTCTGTTCTGTTACCATATCTATGCGCAGAGCTTGGTTCTGTTACCGTCTCTATGCACAGAGCTTGGCTCTGTTACCGTCTTTATGCACAGAGCTTGGTTCTGTTACCGTCTCTATGCACAGATCTTGGTTCTGTTACCGTCTCTATGTACAGAGCTTGGCTCTGTTATCGTCTCTATGAATAGAGCTTGGTTCTGTTACCGTCTTTATGAACAGAGCTTGGTTCTGTTACTGTCTCTATGCACAGATCTTGGTTCTGTTACCGTCTCTATGCACAGAGCTTGGTTCTGTTACCGTCTCTATGCACAGGTCTTGGTTCTGTTACAGTCTCTATGCACAGATCTCGGTTCTGTTACCGTGTCTATGCACAGAGCTTGGTTCTGTTACCGTCTCTATGCACAGAGCTCGGTTCTGTTACCGTCTCTATGCACAGAGCTCGGTTCTGTTACCGTCTCTATGCACAGAGCTTGGTTCTGTTACTGTTTCAGTGCACAGATCTTGGTTCTGTTACCGTCTCTATGCACAGATTTTGGTTCTGTTATCGTCTCTATGAATAGAGCTTGGTTCTGTTACCGTCTTTATGCACAGAGCTTGGTTCTGTTACTGTCTCTTTGCACAGATCTTGGTTCTGTTACCATCTCTATGCACAGAGCTTGGTTCTGTTACCGTCTCTATGCACAGAGCTCGGTTCTGTTACCGTCTCTATGCACAGAGCTCGGTTCTGTTACCGTATCTATGCACAGAGCTCGGTTCTGTTACCGTATCTATGCACAGAGCTCGGTTTTGTTACCGTCTCTATGCACAGAACTCGGTTCTGTTACCGTCTCTATGCACAGATCTCGGTTCTGTTACCGTCTTTATGCACAGAGCTTGGTTATGTTATCATATCTATGCACAGATCTTGGTTCTATTACCGTCTCTATGCACAGATCTTGGTTCTGTTACCGTATCTAGGCACATATCTTGGTTCTGTTACCGTATCTAGGCACAGATCTTTGTTCTGTTGACTTATCCAAGTGCAAAGCTTAGTTATGATGCCATCTGTTAGTGTATGATAGTTCTGACCATGGTTCTGTTGGCATTCCTTAGTGCTCAGCTTGGTTCAGATATTGTGCGTTAGTACTGAGCTTGGTTCTATTACTGGGTCTAAGTACTTGGCTCTTCTGCCATATCTATGTTTAAAGCATATTTATGTTACCATATCTGAGCATATCTTATTGCTGAGCTTAGTTTGGTTAGCATTTCTAACTAGGATAATATTGATAAGTTAGTGTATACAGTTGCAAGAAAAAGTATGTGAACCCTTTGGAATGATATGGATTTCTGCACAAATTGGTCATAAAATGTGATCTTATCTTCATCTAAGTCACAACAATACACAATCGCAGTCTGCTTAAACTAATAACACACAAAGAGTTAAATGTTACCATGTTTTTATTGAACACACCATGTAAACATTCACAGTGCAGGTGGAAAAAGTATGTAAACCCCTAGACTAATGATATCTCCAAGAGCTAATTGGAGTCCAATGAGATGAGATTGGAGGTGTTGGTTACAGCTGCCCTGACCTATAAAAAACACACACCAGTTCTGGGTTTGCTTTTCACAAGAAGCATTGCCTGATGTGAATGATGCCCCACACAAAAGAGCTCTTAGAAGACCTACAATCAAGAATTGTTGACTTGCATAAAGCTGGAAAGGGTTATAAAAGTATCTCCAAAAGCCTTGCTGTTCATCAGTCCACGGTAAGACAAATTGTCTCTAACTGGAGAAAGTTCAGCACTGCTGCTACTATCCCTAGGAGTGGCCGTCCTGTAAAGATGACTGCAAGAGCACAGTGCAGACTGCTCAATGAGGTGAAGAGGAATCCTAGAGTGTCAGCTAAAGACTTACAGAAGTCTCTGGCATATGCTAACATCCCTGTTATTGAATCTATGATACGTAAAACACTAAACAAGAATGGATTTCATGGGAGGATACCACAGAGGAAGCCACTGCTGTCCAAAAAAAACATTGCTGCACGTTTACAGTTTGCACAAGAGCACCTGGATGTTCCACAGCAGAACTGGCAAAATATTCTGTGGACAGATGAAACCAAAGTTGAGTTGTTTGGAAGAAACACACAACACTATGTGTGGAGAAAAAGAGGCACAGCACACCAACATCAAAACCTCATCCCAACTGTGAAGTATGGTGGTGGAGGCATCATGGTTTGGGGCTGCTTTGCTGCGTCAGGGCCTGGACGGATTGCTATCATCAAAGGAAAAATGAATTCCCAAGTTTATCAAGACATTTTGCAGGAGAACTTAAGGCCATCTGTCCACCAGCTGAAGCTCAACAGAAGATGGGTGTTGCAACAGGACAACAACCCAAAGCATAGAAGTAAATCAACAACAGAATGGCTTAATCAGAAGAAAATACGCCTTCTGGAGTGGCCCAGTCAGAGTCCTGACCTCAACCCGATGGAGATGCTGTGGCATGACCTCAAGAGAGCGATTCACACCAGACATCCCAAGAATATTGCTGAACTGAAACCATTCTGTAAAGAGGAATGGTCAAGAATTACTCCTGACCGTTGTGCACGTCTGATCTGCAACTACAGGAAACGTTTGGTGGAAGTTATTGTTGCCAAAAGAAGGTTCAACCAGTTATTAAATCCAAGGGTTCACATACTTTTTCCACCTGCGCTGTGAATGTTTACATGGTGTGCTCAATAAAAACATGGTAACATTTAATTCTTTGTGTGTTATTAGTTTAAGCAGATTGTGATTGTCTATTGTGGTGACAATGAAGATCAGATCACATTTTATGACCAATTTGTGCAGAAATCCATATCATTCCAAAGGGTTCACATACTTTTTCTTGCAACTGTATATCATGTGGATATGTTGCATTAACTTTACTAAAATGTACTCCTTTCAAAGACAATAACTTATATGTACCTTAAAATGGTGGTAACAAAAACTGTAAATCATCTTGAATAAATTAAAAAAAAAAAAAAAAAAAAAAAAAAAAACAATCCCTCATTCAGCTAGACAGCTAGAAAAAGAAAGTTATAGATCTTGGAATACAAAGACATAAAAATTACTCTTTCTGCACAAAACTTGCTTTTACAGTTCAAAATTAGTAAAATATGAAATAATATATGCAAATCTTTTTAATAATGCTATTTATACTGCACTGTTCATGCAATAAAAAAAGCCATGTAATGATAGCGGTTTTACTATTTAAAAAGTTATGTGTCCTGGAATTCTGTGTAAAATTGCTGTGTCATAAAGGCCTAACAATGAAATAGCAATATTTGCATGCAGCTGTAGGGTGGGCCCCCAAAGTCACTTTCACTGGTGGGCCCTATGTACGCTACCCCTCTCCATAGCAAAACATTCAATATTGATTATGGCATATACAGTGTATTAATTTCCTTTTATATAAATCCCTACTTACGTGAGGATAAAAATAAATTGCAAGAACACACCATTGACTGCAACCACAAACAATAC
Organism: Bufo gargarizans; assembly: GCF_014858855.1. NCBI lineage: Eukaryota > Metazoa > Chordata > Amphibia > Anura > Bufonidae > Bufo > Bufo gargarizans. The sequence goes on along the minus strand of NC_058084.1, from coordinate 288,325,687 downwards.
AGTAGTTTATGTTAGACTAATGGCTTCATCTAACAATTAAAGGGAAATGACCAATTATATAATAATGGATTTAACTGTGTAATATGCCTCTAAGATGGTTTTCATTTAGCAACTAATTGAATGGTAGAGGTGAAACATACAATTGACCAAATTATTATAATTTTTTTTAAATCACCATTATAGTTCATTCTAAAAGTAAATAGAGCTAACTGGATAAATGAATACAATTTATACTTTACATGAAAGAAATATATAAGCCATGTAGAGCTGAAGCATATAGTTGACAGCTAACTTCAATTATGGCTTCTAATAATGATTATGTGCCAAAGCGATGGTCACCTACAGAGAACCTTTTAATTGAAGTTCAAATAGCATCTATTTTTAAAAGTTCGCTGAGAAAATTGCAGACTAGAAACACATACAGTACAGTTATAAAAAATAAAGCAATAGGAAATCATGCCTACTGTACTGAAACTTGCTTGGCACTGGTTGAAGGTTATCATAAAACGATGTTCAAAAACATTACTTTTTATATCAAATAAACAAGGATAGCATAGAATTGTATATGTGGCTCAAAAACAAGTCCAAATAAGTCCTTCTAAAATGGGCCAGATACCAAACAGAATGAAAACAGTAAAGCCTGGACCTGGAACAGTGTTTTTATTTTTTATTAAATAGCACAGTAGATTTGTTAGCAGTTAGAAAGTCCAGATCTCACCAGATCAGTCACTGTAGCACTGTCAGATATCCCAAGTAAGCCAGATTAGGCGCAGGAGTGTCCCTCTTCCTTTCTCCAAGCTGGTTCAGTCTCAAACACTGCAGTTACACATCGCTATGGCTGTTCCTTTGCTTCATGGAGTCTGGGAGTTTACTGCACAGAATAAAAAAAAAAACAAGCGCACCCTGGGTTGGATCTGATGTAGTTTATTTAACACTCTTAAAATTATACTTACACAGTTGAAATCTTGTGGTTATGTGTAGAGTTGAGCGAACACCTGGATGTTCGGGTTCGAGAAGTTCGGCCGAACATCCCGGAAATGTTCGGGTTCGGGATCCGAACCCGATCCGAACTTCGTCCCGAACCCGAACCCCATTGAAGTCAATGGGGACCCGAACTTTTCGGCACTAAAAAGGCTGTAAAACAGCCCAGGAAAGAGCTAGAGGGCTGCAAAAGGCAGCAACATGTAGGTAAATCCCCTGCAAACAAATGTGGATAGGGAAATGAATTAAAATAAAAATTAAATAAATAAAAATTAACCAAAATCAATTGGAGAGAGGTTCCATAGCAGAGAATCTGGCTTCCCGTCACCCACCACTGGAACAGTCCATTCTCAGATATTTAGGCCCCGGCACCCAGGCAGAGGAGAGAGGTCCCGTAACAGAGAATCTGTCTTCATGTCAGCAGAGAATTAGTCTGCATGTCATAGCAGAGAATGAGGCTTCACGTCAGCCACCACTGCAACAGTCCATTGGCATATATTTAGGCCCAGCACCCAGGCAGAGGAGGGAGGTCCCGTAACAGAGAATCTGTCTTCATGTCAGCAGAGAATTAGTCTGCATGTCATAGCAGAGAATGAGGCTTCACGTCAGCCACCACTGCAACAGTCCATTGGCATATATTTAGGCCCAGCACACACACAGGCAGAGGAGAGAGGTCCCGTAACAGAGAATCTGGCTTCATGTCAGCAGAGAATCAGTCTGCATGTCATAGCAGAGAATGAGGCTTCACGTCAGCCACCACTGCAACAGTCCATTGGCATATATTTAGGCCCAGCACACACACAGGCAGAGGAGAGAGGTCCCGTAACAGAGGATCTGGCTTCATGTCAGCAGAGAATCAGTCTGCATGTCATAGCAGAGAATCAGGCTTCACGTCAGCCACCACTGCAACAGTCCATTGTCATAAATTTAGGCCCAGCACCCAGGCAGAGGAGAGAGGTCCCGTAACAGACAATCTGGCTTCATGTCAGCAGAGAATTAGTCTGCATGTCATAGCAGAGAATGAGGCTTCACGTCAGCCACCACTGCAACAGTCCATTGGCATATATTTAGGCCTAGCACACAGGCAGAGGAGAGAGGTCCCGTAACAGACAATCTGGCTTCATGTCAGCAGAGAATCAGTCTGCATGTCATAGCAGAGAATGAGGCTTCACGTCAGCCACCACTGCAACAGTCCATTGGCATATATTTAGGCCTAGCACACAGGCAGAGCAGAGAGGTCCCGTAACAGACGATCTGGCTTCATGTCAGCAGAGAATCAGTCTGCATGTCATAGCAGAGAATCAGGCTTCACGTCAGCCACCACTGCAACAGTCCATTGGCATAAATTTAGGCCCAGCACCCAGGCAGAGGAGGGAGGTCCCGTAACAGAGAATCTGTCTTCATGTCAGCAGAGAATTAGTCTGCATGTCATAGCAGAGAATGAGGCTTCACGTCAGCCACCACTGCAACAGTCCATTGGCATATATTTAGGCCCAGCACCCAGGCAGAGGAGGGAGGTCCCGTAACAGAGAATCTGTCTTCATGTCAGCAGAGAATTAGTCTGCATGTCATAGCAGAGAATGAGGCTTCACGTCAGCCACCACTGCAACAGTCCATTGGCATATATTTAGGCCCAGCACACACACAGGCAGAGGAGAGAGGTCCCGTAACAGAGGATCTGGCTTCATGTCAGCAGAGAATCAGTCTGCATGTCATAGCAGAGAATCAGGCTTCACGTCAGCCACCACTGCAACAGTCCATTGGCATAAATTTAGGCCCAGCACCCAGGCAGAGGAGGGAGGTCCCGTAACAGAGAATCTGTCTTCATGTCAGCAGAGAATTAGTCTGCATGTCATAGCAGAGAATGAGGCTTCACGTCAGCCACCACTGCAACAGTCCATTGGCATATATTTAGGCCCAGCACCCAGGCAGAGGAGGGAGGTCCCGTAACAGAGAATCTGTCTTCATGTCAGCAGAGAATTAGTCTGCATGTCATAGCAGAGAATGAGGCTTCACGTCAGCCACCACTGCAACAGTCCATTGGCATATATTTAGGCCCAGCACACACACAGGCAGAGGAGAGAGGTCCCGTAACAGAGAATCTGGCTTCATGTCAGCAGAGAATCAGTCTGCATGTCATAGCAGAGAATCAGGCTTCACGTCAGCCACCACTGCAACAGTCCATTGTCATAAATTTAGGCCCAGCACCCAGGCAGAGGAGAGAGGTCCCGTAACAGAGAATCTGGCTTCATGTCAGCAGAGAATCAGTCTTCATATCATAGCAGAGAATCAGGCTTCACGTCACCCACCACTGTAAGAGTCAATTTTCATAAATTTAGGCCCAGAACCCAGGCAGAGGAGAAAGGTCCCGTAACAGACAATCTGGCTTCATGTCAGCAGAGAATCAGTCTTCATATCATAGCAGAGAATCAGGCTTCACGTCACCCACCACTGTAAGAGTCAATTTTCATAAATTTAGGCCCAGAACCCAGGCAGAGGAGAAAGGTCCCGTAACAGACAATCTGGCTTCATGTCAGCAGAGAATCAGTCTTCATATCATAGCAGAGAATCAGGCTTCACGTCACCCACCACTGCAACAGTCCATTGGCATATATTTAGGCCTAGCACACAGGCAGAGCAGAGAGGTCCCGTAACAGACAATCTGGCTTCATGACAGCAGAGAATCAGTCTGCATGTCATAGCAGAGAATCAGGCTTCACGTCAGCCACCACTGCAACAGTCCATTGGCATATATTTAGGCCTAGCACACAGGCAGAGGAGAGAGGTCCCGTAACAGACAATCTGGCTTCATGTCAGCAGAGAATCAGTCTGCATGTCATAGCAGAGAATGAGGCTTCACGTCAGCCACCACTGCAACAGTCCATTGTCATAAATTTAGGCCCAGCACCCAGGCAGAGGAGAGAGGTCCCGTAACAGACAATCTGGCTTCATGTCAGCAGAGAATTAGTCTGCATGTCATAGCAGAGAATCAGGCTTCATGTCAGCCACCACTGCAACAGTCCATTGGCATATATTTAGGCCTAGCACACAGGCAGAGGAGAGGTTCATTCAACTTTGGGTAGCATCGCAATATAATGGTAAAATGAAAATAAAAATAGGATTGAATGAGGAAGTGCCCTGGAGTCCAATAATATATGGTTATGGGGAGGTAGTTAATGTCTAATCTGGACAAGGGACGGACAGGTCCTGTGGGATCCATGCCTGGTTCATTTTTATGAACGTCAGCTTGTCCACATTGGCTGTAGACAGGCGGCTGCGTTTGTCTGTAATGACGCCCCCTGCCGTGCTGAATACACGTTCAGACAAAACGCTGGCTGCCGGGCAGGCCAGCACCTCCAAGGCATAAAAGGCTAGCTCTGGCCACGTGGACAATTTAGAGACCCAGAAGTTGAATGGGGCCGAACCATCAGTCAGTACGTGGAGGGGTGTGCACACGTACTGTTCCACCATGTTAGTGAAATGTTGCCTCCTGCTAACACGTTGCGTATCAGGTGGTGGTGCAGTTAGCTGTGGCGTGTTGACAAAAGTTTTCCACATCTCTGCCATGCTAACCCTGCCCTCAGAGGAGCTGGCCGTGACACAGCTGCCTTGGCGACCTCTTGCTCCTCCTCTGCCTTGGCCTTGGGCTTCCACTTGTTCCCCTGTGACATTTGGGAATGCTCTCAGTAGCGCGTCTACCAACGTGCGCTTGTACTCGCGCATCTTCCTATCACGCTCCAGTGCAGGAAGTAAGGTGGGCACATTGTCTTTGTAGCGTGGATCCAGCAGGGTGGCAACCCAGTAGTCCGCACAGGTTAAAATGTGGGCAACTCTGCTGTCGTTGCGCAGGCACTGCAGCATGTAGTCGCTCATGTGTGCCAGGCTGCCCAGGGGTAAGGACAAGCTGTCCTCTGTGGGAGGCGTATCGTCATCGTCCTGCCTTTCCCCCCAGCCACGCACCAGTGATGGACCCGAGCTGCGTTGGGTGCCACCCCGCTGTGACCATGCTTCATCCTCATCCTCCTCCACCTCCTCCTCATCCTCGTCCTCCTCGTCCTCCAGTAGTGGGCCCTGGCTGGCCACATTTGTACCTGGCCTCTGCTGTTGCCAAAAACCTCCCTCTGAGTCACTTCGAAGAGACTGGCCTGAAAGTGCTAAAAATGACCCCTCTTCCTCCTCCTCCTCCTCCTCCTCCTGGGCCACCTCCTCTTCCATCATCGCCCTAAGTGTTTTCTCAAGGAGACATAGAAGTGGTATTGTAACGCTGATAACGGTGTCATCGCCACTGGCCATGTTGGTGGAGTACTCGAAACAGCGCAACAGGGCACACAGGTCTCGCATGGAGGCCCAGTCATTGGTGGTGAAGTGGTGCTGTTCTGTAGTGCGACTGACCCGTGCGTGCTGCAGCTGAAACTCCACTATGGCCTGCTGCTGCTCGCACAGTCTGTCCAGCATGTGCAAGGTGGAGTTCCACCTGGTGGGCACGTCGCATATGAGGCGGTGAGCGGGAAGGCCGAAGTTACGCTGTAGCGCAGACAGGCGAGCAGCAGCAGGATGTGAACGCCGGAAGCGCGAACAGACGGCCCGCACTTTATGCAGCAGCTCTGACATGTCGGGGTAGTTGTGAATGAACTTCTGCACCACCAAATTCAGCACATGCGCCAAGCAAGGGATGTGCGTCAAATTGGCTAGTCCCAGAGCTGCAACGAGATTTCGCCCATTATCACACACCACCAGGCCGGGCTTGAGGCTCACCGGCAGCAACCACTCGTCGGTCTGTTGTTCTATACCCCGCCACAACTCCTGTGCGGTGTGGGGCCTGTCCCCCAAACATATGAGTTTCAGAATGGCCTGCTGACGTTTACCCCGGGCTGTGCTGAAGTTGGTGGTGAAGGTGTGTGGCTGACTGGATGAGCAGGTGGAAGAAGAGGAGGAGGAAGCCGAGAAGGAGGAGGTGGCAACAGGAGGCAAAGAATGTTGCCCTGCGATCCTTGGCGGCGGAAGGACGTGCGCCAAACAGCTCTCCGCCTGGGGCCCAGCTGCCACTACATTTACCCAGTGTGCAGTTAGGGAGATATAGCGTCCCTGGCCGTGCTTACTGGTCCACGTATCTGTGGTTAGGTGGACCTTGCCACAGATGGCGTTGCGCAGTGCACACTTGATTTTATCGGATACTTGGTTGTGCAGGGAAGGCACGGCTCTCTTGGAGAAGTAGTGCCGGCTGGGAACAACATACTGTGGGACAGCAAGCGACATGAGCTGTTTGAAGCTGTCTGTGTCCACCAGCCTAAATGACAGCATTTCATAGGCCAGTAGTTTAGAAATGCTGGCATTCAGGGCCAGGGATCGAGGGTGGCTAGGTGGGAATTTACGCTTTCTATCAAATGTTTGTGAGATGGAGAGCTGAACGCTGGCGTGTGACATGGTTGAGACGCTTGGTGACGGAGGTGGTGGTGGTGGTGTTGGTGGTACATCCCCTGTTTGCTGGGCGGCAGGTGCCAACGTTCCTCCAGAGGCGGAGGAAGAGGCCGAGGCGGCAGCAGCAGAATAGGCCGAGGCGGCAGCAGCAGAAGAGGTAGCAGGGGGAGCCTGAGTGACTTCCTTGGTTTTAAGGTGTTTACTCCACTGCAGTTCATGCTTTGCATGCAGGTGCCTGGTCATGCAGGTTGTGCTCAGGTTCAGAACGTTAATGCCTCGCTTCAGGCTCTGATGGCACAGCGTGCAAACCACTCGGGTCTTGTCGTCAGCACATTGTTTGAAGAAGTGCCATGCCAGGGAACTCCTTGAAGCTGCCTTTGGGGTGCTCGGTCCCAGATGGCGGCGGTCAGTAGCAGGCGGAGTCTCTTGGCGGCGGGTGTTCTGCTTTTGCCCACTGCTCCCTCTTTTGCTACGCTGTTGGCTCGGTCTCACCACTGCCTCTTCCTCCGAACTGTGAAAGTCAGTGGCACGACCTTCATTCCATGTGGGGTCTAGGACCTCATCGTCCCCTGCATCGTCTTCCACCCAGTCTTGATCCCTGACCTCCTGTTCAGTCTGCACACTGCAGAAAGACGCAGCAGTTGGCACCTGTGTTTCGTCATCATCAGAGACATGCTGAGGTGGTATTCCCATGTCCTCATCATCAGGAAACATAAGTGGTTGTGCGTCAGTGCATTCTATGTCTTTCACCGCTGGGGAAGGGCTAGGTGGATGCCCTTGGGAAACCCTGCCAGCGGAGTCTTCAAACAGCATAAGAGACTGCTGCATAACTTGAGGCTGAGACAGTTTCCCTGGTATGCATGGGGGTGATGTGACAGACTGATGGGGTTGGTTTTCAGGCGCCATCTGTGCGCTTTCTGCAGAAGACTGGGTGGGAGATAATGTGAACGTGCTGGATCCACTGTCGGCCACCCAATTGACTAATGCCTGTACCTGCTCAGGCCTTACCATCCTTAGAACGGCATTGGGCCCCACCATATATCGCTGTAAATTCTGGCGGCTACTGGGACCTGAGGTAGTTGGTACACTAGGACGTGTGGATGTGGCAGAACGGCCACGTCCTCTCCCAGCACCAGAGGGTCCACTAACACCACCACGACCATGTCCACGTCCGCGTCCCTTACTAGATGTTTTTCTCATTGTTATGGTTCACCACAACAACAAATATATTATTTGGCCCAATGTATTGTATTCAAATTCAGCGGGATATAAATTTGAGGCCTAGTATTTAGGCGCTGGGTGACCGGTATGGATTTAGTGACAGAATTAGACTTGGAAATGCACAGAAGCGTGTGTGTGAAGTTATTCTGAATGACCCTATGTGCACCTTCAATATGATCTACCCTTTTAGGGATAGATTTCAAATAGCTCTGATATAGCAGAAACGACTAAATTATGAAATTGCTAAATTGGGAATTGTATTTCAACCCAGAACAAAAAATGTGCTTTGACGGACACTAAATAACTTTCCCAGCCACAACAGGACAGCGGTAACGAGAGATTTAGCGGGATATAAATTTGAGGCCTAGTATTTAGGCGCTGGGTGACAGGTATGGGTTTAGTGACAGAATTAGATTTGGAAATGCACAGTAGCGGGTGTGTGAAGTTATTCTGAATGACCCTATGTGCACCTTGAATATTATATACCCTTTTAGGGATAGATTTCAAATAGCTCTGATATAGCAGAAACCACTAAATTATGAAATTGCTAAATTGGGAATTGTATTTCAACCCAGAACAAAAAATGTGCTTTGACGGACACTAAATAACTTTCCCAGCTACAACAGGACAGCGGTAACGAGAGATTTAGCAGGATATAAATTTGAGGCCTAGTATTTAGGCGCTGGGTGACAGGTATGGGTTTAGTGACAGAATTAGACTTGAAAATACACAGTAGCGGGTGTGTGTGAAGTTATTCTGAATGACCCAATGTGCACCTTGAATATTATATACCCTTTTAGGGATAGATTTCAAATAGCTCTGATATAGCAGAAACCACTAAATTATGAAATTGCTAAATTGGGAATTGTACTTCAACCCAGAACAAAAAATGTGCTTTGACGGACACTAAATAACTTTCCCAGCTACAACAGGACAGCGGTAACGAGAGATTTAGCAGGATATAAATTTGAGGCCTAGTATTTAGGCGCTGGGTGACAGGTATGGGTTTAGTGACAGAATTAGACTTGAAAATACACAGTAGCGGGTGTGTGTGAAGTTATTCTGAATGACCCAATGTGCACCTTGAATATTATATACCCTTTTAGGGATAGATTTCAAATAGCTCTGATATAGCAGAAACCACTAAATTATGAAATTGCTAAATTGGGAATTGTACTTCAACCCAGAACAAAAAATGTGCTTTGACGGACACTAAATAACTTTCCCAGCTACAACAGGACAGCGGTAACGAGAGATTTAGCGGGATATAAATTTGAGGCCTAGTATTTAGGCGCTGGGTGACCGGTATGGATTTAGTGACAGAATTAGACTGGGATATGGCCAAAAAATAACCACACTATTGCTGGTTAAATGCACTTGGTGACGGGCGCAGCTTGCCCCTGATGTAGTATATGGCCAAAAAATGAACAGACTATTGCTGGTTAAATGCACTTGGTGTCACAGCTTGACCAACCACACTACTGAGGGTTAAATGCACTTGGTGACGGGCGCAGCTTGCCCCTGATGTAGTATATGGCCAAAAAATTAACAGACTATTGCTGGTTAAATGCACTTGGTGACGGGCGCAGCTTGCCCCTGATTTAGTATATGGCCAAAAAATGAACAGACTATTGCTGGTTAAATGCACTTGGTGTGATAGCTTGACCAACCACACTACTGAGGGTTAAATGCACTTGGTGACGGGCGCAGCTTGCCCCTGATGTAGTATATGGCCAAAAAATGAACAGACTATTGCTGGTTAAATGCACTTGGTGACGGGCGCAGCTTGCCCCTGATTTAGTATATGGCCAAAAAATGAACAGACTATTGCTGGTTAAATGCACTTGGTGTGATAGCTTGACCAACCACACTACTGAGGGTTAAATGCACTTGGTGTGATAGCTTGACCAACCACACTACTGAGGGTTAAATGCACTTGGTGACGGGCGCAGCTTGCCCCTGATGTAGTATATGGCCAAAAAATGAACAGACTATTGCTGGTTAAATGCACTTGGTGACGGGCGCAGCTTGCCCCTGATTTAGTATATGGCCAAAAAATGAACAGACTATTGCTGGTTAAATGCACTTGGTGTGATAGCTTGACCAACCACACTACTGAGGGTTAAATGCACTTGGTGACGGGCGCAGCTTGCCCCTGATGTAGTATATGGCCAAAAAATGAACAGACTATTGCTGGTTAAATGCACTTGGTGACGGGCGCAGCTTGCCCCTGATTTAGTATATGGCCAAAAAATGAACAGACTATTGCTGGTTAAATGCACTTGGTGTGATAGCTTGACCAACCACACTACTGAGGGTTAAATGCACTTGGTGTGATAGCTTGACCAACCACACTACTGAGGGTTAAATGCACTTGGTGACGGGCGCAGCTTGCCCCTGATGTAGTATATGGCCAAAAAATGAACAGACTATTGCTGGTTAAATGCACTTGGTGACGGGCGCAGCTTGCCCCTGATTTAGTATATGGCCAAAAAATGAACAGACTATTGCTGGTTAAATGCACTTGGTGTGATAGCTTGACCAACCACACTACTGAGGGTTAAATGCACTTGGTGACGGGCGCAGCTTGCCCCTGATGTAGTATATGGCCAAAAAATAAACAGACTATTGCTGGTTAAATGCACTTGGTGTGACAGCTTCACCCTGATGTAGGCTTTAGCCAAAAAACAAACGCACCATTGAGGGTTAAATGCACTTGGTGACAGGCGCAGCTTGCCCCTGATGTAGTATATGGCCAAAAAATAAACAGACTATTGCTGGTTAAATGCACTTGGTGTGACAGCTTCACCCTGATGTAGGCTTTAGCCAAAAAACAACCACACCATTGAGGGTTAAATGCACTTGGTCGCAGCTTGTGCTGGCGCACCACAAGACACAAAATGGCCGCCGATCACCCCAGAAAAATGTGACTGACAAACGGTCTGGGCAGCCTAAAAACAGTGAGCAATTGAGGATCAGCAGCTCAATGATCCACAGCTGCAGATCGATCAGTTAATCAAGTCCTTTGGAGGAGTTAATCTGCCTAATCTCGCCCTACTGTCGCAGCCGCAACCTCTCCCTACGCTAATCAGAGCAGAGTGACGGGCGGCGCTATGTGACTCCAGCTTAAATAGAGGCTGGGTCACATGGTGCTCTGGCCAATCACAGCCATGCCAATAGTAGGCATGGCTGTGATGGCCTCTTGGGGCAAGTAGTATGACGCTTGTTGATTGGCTGCTTTGCAGCCTTTCAAAAAGCGCCAAGAAAGCGTCACAAAAGCGCGAAGAAAGCGACGAACACCGAACCCGAACCCGGACTTTTACGAAAATGTCCGGGTTCGGGTCCGTGTCACGGACACCCCAAAATTCGGTACGAACCCGAACTATACAGTTCGAGTTCGCTCATCCCTAGTTATGTGTATATAACCTCTAAAAAACCCAAACGGTCTTGCCATTATGGCTTTCTCAAAGGCATATATACGGTTGGGTTTTAAGATGTTTTATATGCATAACCACAAAACCTTTTTCTACGCCTAAAACAGGCATAGAAAATGGTAAATGAGACGGGCCTGCCAGCCCGAACCAATCCCCGCCCATGCCACCCCCACAATTTTAGACCTGGCGTGAGCAAGGAGAAGTAGCAGATTGTACCTGAAATATGACAAACAGTTAACCTGCCGTAAAATATAATGTAATTGATAATAGTCTTGTTATAGAATTTTACACTTGCTGAATTGTTTCTCTTAAACAGATATTATATTGACGATAAAAGTGATATCGACGACAATTTTTCTGTTGACCCAACTGAGGGAACCATCTCAACAAAAGAATTACTGGATCGGGAGAGCACTGCACAATTTAACATATCAATAATTGCAAGTAAAATTAGTAAGTATTGGCACATACTCCTAAAACCAGCTGTAAATCATTCTAACTATACTTATTTAAGTAAATCTCAGAATTTTTTTAAAAAAAAGTTAATACAGGATTACAAAACATGACTGTTTTCATTCAAAAATTTTATTTCACCTCTAACGCCCCTTTCACACGCGCGAGAATTCCTTGCGGGTGAAATGCATGATGTGAACGCGATTTTCGCGCAACGCTGGCCCTATAGAAGTGAAATGGGCTGCGTGAAAATCGCATCGCATCCGCAAGCAAGTGCGGATGCAATGCTATTTTCACGGATGGTTGCTAAGAGATGTTGTTTGTAAACATTCTTTTTTTAGCACGCGCATGCAAAACACAATAAAAACAAAACAACTGAACGCGATCGCAAAAAAAACCTGAATGGCTTTGTTTGCAAAATTGCGCAGTTTTCAATGAACGCATCCGCAACACATCCGGACATAATCCCGACTCGCTCGTCTGCAAGGGGCCTAAGGCTATATTCATATGCAGTATATTAGTATATTAGTCGTAGAAAGTTTTGTGTGTTCTGTTCATCAGAAGTTTGTTGATTTTTAGAAAACAAATGTTTTTGTCACCTCTGTCTATCTAATTGCTTTTCCCATGTTTAAACAATTCTGAAGCAACTTTTCCTATAATTCTACGTTGTACCATTCCTTCAAAATTTCTACTAGAAGTTATGAATGAATTGCAAGCAGTCTGCAATAAAGGTCCAACTGAGTGGTGCTGGTTGGAGCATGTCACTGAACAGTCTGACACTGGCATCACTAATTGGATTTTGGCAGACTGTGCAGGGACACACCTCTAACTGGTAACACCCAGATGGACCATCATTGCAGATTCCTGGCAATTCTTTCATAACTTCTAGAAGGAAAAATAAAGAAATAGCACAACACAGACTTATAAGAAAACGTGCTCCAGAAATGTTATTACATGAGGAATGCATTTAAAGTAGTTTCTAATACAGACATATCAGGAGAGGTGACAGGACTTATTTTAAAGAATTTAGAGGGGTTCTTAAGTAGATAAAAAAATAAAAAATAAATCATAGCAAATGGGAAGGAATGGTTGAAAAAAGTAAAACAAGCAGCACAGTCACCTCAAGAACAGACGTCATTCTGATGTATACTGGGTCCCCTGCTGGTCTATACAAACTAGTCCCTTTTGACACCCAGGAAATAATTGTTGAGTCACTCACTGGTTGCAGTGGTGACCTGACAACTAGTGCTTTGCCAAAGGACCATGTTGTGTGTGTTGAGAGAGAACAGGAAGCAGAAAGCATCGGGGACCTGGTAAGCATGGTGGATTGATGGAGAAAGTACTGCTCGTTAGGGGCAGAAGGTTATTTTTGCTGTTTTTCTAAAATATTTTATCCAACTGACATATTCTTTAATAAAATAATAAAACAAATATCCAGTTGCTACTGGGAATGTTCCTTAAGAAATATCACAGACATTGTTTTCTTCAAAATGTTACAAGGTTGCATCCAGTGCATATTAATGAAATACTGCAGTCCATCTGTTATGCCTGGCGATTTATGTTCATTTTATAGTAATTACTTTTGTTTCTTTATCATTTTCCACTTCATGCCACTTTTATAGGCCAACTACATATACAGATAAGGGTGAAAACATCTCATAAATTTGTTCATTGTCACATGAAGGCTTACACTGACAGTCGTAATGAAATTCAAGATGCTCTTTAGATCATGTTTTTTTTTGCTACACAAATTCATCTTCTAGGAGCTTCATTTGCAACTATGAAAACAGCACCATAAACAATCCCACGTCTTCCAGCATCTAACAAACATAGACTGGGTGTCTAATCTTCAAAGGCCTGCCTTGCCTATGTGCCTTGTATTGCTGTAGGGCATCTGTGATTGATGGTAAATGCTATTTCATCACATTTGTTTTGGAAAACTACTATTGCAGTTTTCCATGAACTTTAGAACTTGTTCTACAATGAGGGAAACGTTACATTTAAGTAAGCTTTGACACAAATTTTACTTGACAAAAGAATGTAATCCTAAAGATACAGCTGAAAGGCAATTCTAACACAACACTTCCAACTAAATATTAATGCAATGTTTTGCCTCCGGATGAAGATATTATTGCATGTGTCAGAAGTTTTAGTATGGATTTGCCAAGTGTTTTACTGACACACTTTCTGTTCCCAAACCATACTTGACAGTCACAGACTGAAATTATTTTTATGACTATAAAATATTCATGATTATGACAGATGGGATCTACTCTTTATGCAATGTTAGATGTCTGTGGAGGTGTTTGTATTTGATTCCTATTAGAATCACATATACAGAAAACGAAAGACTCCTGCAGGCAACTTCTTCATCTGCATGTGACAGCACAGTGGTATGCTGGTTCTGTCAGACTTTAGCCTCTTCAGTAAATATTCGGCATGCTTATCAGAATACTATCACGCTTAAGTCTTGTAGAAGAATATAATGTGGAATAGTTTATACAGTGCATTCTGAAATAATATAAACTTTATCTATGCTTTGGGAAAGCTATACATTAAAAATGAAATAGGAAATAACCTAGCATTAGGGTAAGAAGGTAGTCCACCAAAGTCAAAATTTAACTGGGACCACTTTGGTCTTAATACCAGGGAAAACCATTTTTAAGGCTATGACCGCACTAACATCGGATCTTTCATTTATATTGGAGCCATAACAGCTAGGCCAGATACATTTTCACATGGATACCAACAAAGGTTATGAACCCCATTGAATTATGAGATCCTTGCATTTTCTTTTTTTAACAACAAGAATAGTGCAAAGTATATTCTTCTTGTCATCAGATATGACTGGGGACAACAAGGGAATGGCAATTTCTCCAGTGTGAACAAAGGATAAGGATTTGTCTTCATCTGGATTTTCATACAGGGAGTGCAGAATTATTAGGCAAATGAGTATTTTTACCACATCATCCTCTTTATGCATGTTGTCTTACTCCAAGCTGTATAGGCTTAAAAGCCTACTACCAATTAAGCATATTAGGTGATGTGCATCTCTGTAATGAGAAGGGGTGTGGTCTAATGACATCAACACCCTATATCAGGTGTGCATAATTATTAGGCAACTTACTTTCCTTTGGCAAAATGGGTCAAAACAAGGACTTGACAGGCTCAGAAAAGTCAAAAATAGTGAGATATCTTGCAGAGGGATGCAGCACTCTTAAAATTGCAAAGCTTCTGAAGCGTGATCATCGAACAATCAAGCGTTTCATTCAAAATAGTCAACAGGGTCGCAAGAAGCATGTGGAAAAACCAAGGCGCAAAATAACTGCCCATGAACTGAGAAAAGTCAAGCGTGCAGCTGCCAAGATGCCACTTGCCACCATTTTGTCCATATTTCAGAGCTGCAACATCACTGGAGTGCCCAAAAGCACAAGGTGTGCAATACTCAAAGACATGGCCAAGATAAGAAAGGCTGAAAGACGACCAGCACTGAACAAGACACACAAGCTGAAACGTCAAGACTGGGCCAAGAAATATCTCAAGACTGATTTTTCTAAGGTTTTATGGACTGATGAAATGAGAGTGAGTCTTGATGGGCCAGATGGATGGGCCCGTGGCTGGATTGGTAAAGGGCAGAAAGCTCCAGTCCGACTCAGACGCCAGCAAGGTGGAGGTGGAGTACTGGTTTGGGCTGGTATCATCAAAGATGAGCTTGTGGGGCCTTTTCGGGTTGAGGATGGAGTCAAGCTCAACTCCCAGTCCTACTGCCAGTTTCTGGAAGACACCTTCTTCAAGCAGTGGTACAGGAAGAAGTCTGCATCCTTCAAGAAAAACATGATTTTCATGCAGGACAATGCTCCATCACACGCGTCCAAGGAGGGAAAACAGTACACCTCTCTGAACAGTGTATGGGAGGCTGTGGTTGCTGCTGCATGCAATGTTGATGGTGAACAGATCAAAACACTGACAGAATCCATGGATGGCAGGCTTTTGACTGTCCTTGCAAAGAAAGGTGGCTATATTGGTCACTGATTTGTTTTTGTTTTGTTTTTGAATGTCAGAAATGTTCATTTGTGAATGTTGAGATGTTATATTGGTTTCACTGGTAAAAATAAATAATTGAAATGGGTATATATTTGTTTTTTGTTAAGTTGCCTAATAATTATGCACAGTAATAGTCACCTGCACACACAGATATCCCCCTAAAATAGCTAAAACTAAAAACAAACTAAAAACTACTTCCAAAAATATTCAGCTTTGATATTAATGAGTTTTTTGGGTTCATTGAAAACATGGTTGTTGTTCAATAATAAAATTAATACTCAAAAATACAACTTGCCTAATAATTCTGCACTCCCTGTATATATACATCATACATGAATAAAAATGTTTAAATAAAATAATACAAATGTTTTATTTGAATAAAAAATAAATAAATGTATGTGCAGCAGTCTATTGTAACATATAATAATGTAGTGCTATGGAATAGAAAGAACTACAAGCTATCATATCATAAAATATATAATGCTCCATTATGCATTAATACTTAGTGATAATTAAAAGTTGTATTCTGCCAGTACATAAAACAATACACAAATATCTACAATTATATTTCATATACCTCTATTTATAGATATTTATATTAGGTATGTTAACAGTTTTTTTTGTAATTGTTTGTAATATTTTCCAACCACAATTGCAATAGCAGAGAATATATCAAGATGCAACTGTGCTTATATCTTTTGCTGCATTTTTTTTCAAAATAAAGTTAAAAAAATAAAACATATACGAAAAAGTTGTTAGTAAAAAAAAAAAAAATGTCACTTAAAATCCAAACTTATCTGAAACTTGAATAAATATTTTATTAGTTAATGAACACTAATCCATGGAAAGCTTGTAATGTCTTTTATTGTAAACTGAATATTTTATTGTCATTTCTTCAATTTGCATTGCTATAAAATCACAACACTCTTCCCACGGAAGAAGAAAAAGCATTGTGTTTGATAACTTTTGATAATTTATGTGGTTAAATCGTTACCACTAATGTAATTTTTATTGCCAAATACTTACCATCGGTCATAAGATAACGAAACACTCCTTTTTATTGCACTAATGAATTGTGATGTACAAACCAGATCTTTGGAAGGAAGAGCTACTCCGTGCATTGGCCTCCTGCTCTGGTTACTAGAACTGGATCCTGAGTTTTGGAACCCATGTGTATTACCTATGCTCCAAAAGGACCTATGTAAAGGAGTTTTATGAAAAAAGACATAAATGTTAATGAACCATTTGGTGTGACAAATACACAATACAATGAACATAACAATATATAAATTGTCGTCTATAGGTAATCCACAATTAACCAGTTCAGTCAATGTCATCATACATATTCTAGATGTCAATGAATTTGCCCCTGAGGTGACAATACCATATGAAACGTCTGTATGTGAAAGTGCCAAACCAGGACAGGTAAAGTAAATTTCATTGAGATTTACATTATTTTGCTCATATTTTTAATGATAAATAATTGTTTCCATCTAACTCCAAAACAGAGCCTGGAAACTATAGGCCGGTAAGTTTAACATCTGTTGTGGGTAAACTGTTTGAAGGTTTTCTGAGAGATGCTATCTTAGAGCATCTCAACTGAAATAAGCAAATAACGCCATATCAGCATGGCTTCGTGAGGGATCGGTCATGTCAGACTAATTTAATCAGTTTCTATGAGGAGGTAAGTTCTAGACTTGACAGCGGCGAATCAATGGATGTCGTATATTTGGACTTCTCCAAAGCATTTGACACTGTACCACATAAAAGGTTAGTATATAAAATGAGAATGCTCGGACTGGGAGAAAACATCTGTATGTGGGTAAGTAACTGGCTCAGTGATAGAAAACAGAGGGTGGTTATTAACGGTACATACTCAGATTGGGTCACTGTCACTAGTGGGGTACCTCAGGGGTCAGTATTGGGCCCTATTCTCTTCAATATATTTATTAATGATCTTGTAGAAGGCTTGCATAGTAAAGTATCAATTTTCGCAGATGACACTAAACTGTGTAAAGTAATTTACACTGATGAGGACAGTATACTACTACAGAGGGATCTGGATAGATTGGAGGCTTGGGCAGATAAGTGGCAGATGAGGTTTAACACTGATAAATGTAAAGTTATGCACATGGGAAGGAAAAATGCAAGTCACCCGTACATACTAAATAGAAAAACACTCAGTAACAGATTATTAAAATTAGGGTTATTCACTTTAGAAAAAAGATGACTGAGGGGAGATCTAATTAATATGTATAAATATATCAGGGGTCAGTACAGAGATCTATCCCATCAGCTATTTATCCCCAGGACTGTGACTGTGACGAGGGGACATCCTCTGCGTCTGGAGGAAAGAAGGTTTGTACACAAACATAGAAAAGGATTCTTTACGGTAAGAGCAGTGAGACTCTGGAACTCTCTGCCTGAGGAGGTGGTGATGGTGAGTACAATAAAGGAATTCAAGAGGGGCCTGGACGTATTTCTGGAGCTTAATAATATTACAGGCTATAGCTACTAGAGAGGGGTCGTTGATCCAGGGAGTTATTCTGATTGCCTGATTGGAGTCGGGAAGGAATTTTTTATTCCCCTAAAGTGGAGAAAATTGGCTTCTACCTCACAGGTTTTTTTTTTTTTGCCTTCCTCTGGATCAACTTGCAGGATAACTGTCCGAACTGGATGGACAAATGTCTTTTTTCGGCCTTATGTACTATGTTACTATGTAACTCCCAGTTATCTTCCTAACTCCTCTTATCTTCTGTAGTTTTGTAAAAAGTGGTTATTTTTTTTCATGTTACATTGAAAAAAAATTAAGTTTTAGTATAACTATTGCCATGGACAGTGCCTCAGATTTCTGTCTTTGCTAGTTTTTATACTGTACATGTAGTAGTCCAATTATATCATATGGATATTTAAAAAAAAGCACCACTTAATTGGTATATTCCCCAGGGTGCCAAGGCAGAACATCAAATTTAAAAACAGCCAGGCTCCAACTCTATGGCCAGGATTGGTCTTGCCATTTAACCTATTAGATGTTGCTCCCTCCGTAACCCCCATGAACAACCAGTGATCACCTTGTGGGGGGAAGACAGGGCTTAAAGGGGTTGTGCAAAAATGGGTGCAGATTTTTGGCAAACCCCCCACTTGGCCGGACCTATAAAGAGAAACTTACTTATCAACTTTCTGGTCTGCTTTGCTGCACTCCCTTGTTGAAAATATTCAGTTTAATGTAGCCTGTAGCAAATCACTGACCACAGCGGGGAATGGCTCCCCTTACATCATGAAAAATGGTCACTTGATGCAAGGGGATCCAGTTACCACAGCAGCCAGCGATTGTCCATATGTTTAGGGGAAGGAGCAAGGATACATTGCTGGGAAACAGGTAATTAAGGGGGTTACCAACTCCCCATCCACAACCCCTTTAATAATAGCCACTGGGTCTGCCATATACTTAACATGAGTCTGTTAGGGACTGCTAGAGGCATAAACCTACCAGGAGATTCTGGAGGATTATGGAGGCAATACACGGCACTACATACAGTAAGCAGCCTTAATGATCATATCTATAAGCTCCCTTGCGGAAGTTATACAAGTTCAAAATAAAATCCCTCCGAAAAATTAATAAAAATGTGAAATTATATGTACCCCAAAATGCAAACCTTGATATGGCTATATTGATGATATAAAAAAAAAAAATATATATATATATATATATATATATATATATATAAAATAGGGCTCTTTTCTGTATTGGCTTCATTGCCTTTTCTTTTTCTTTTTTTTTTTTTTCACTGAAGAAAAATAACAAGTTAATGAAACAATCAGTTACCATCTGTTGCTGTCAATGCAATGCCACTATGCTTGTCCATATATTGTACAAACCGGATTCCCAAAAAGTTGGGACACTATACAAATCGTGAATAAATACTGAATGCAATGATGTGGAGGTGCCAACTTCTAATATTTTATTCAGAATAGAACATAAATCACGGAACAAAAGTTTAAACTGAGAAAATGTACCATTTTAAGGGAAAAATATGTCAAATTTCATGGTGTCAACAAATCCCCAAAAAGTTGGGACAAGGCCATTTTCACCACTGTGTGGTATCTCCCCTTCTTCTTACAACACTCAACAGACGTCTGGGGACCGAGGAGACCAGTTTCTCAAGTTTAGAAATAGGAATGCTCTCCCATTCTTGTCTAATACAGGCCTCTAACTGTTCAATCGTCTTGGGCCTTCTTTGTTGCACCTTCCTCTTTATGATGCGCCAAATGTTCTCTATAGGTGAAAGATCTGGACTGCAGACTGGCCATTTCAGTACCAGGATCCTTCTCCTACGCAGCCATGATGTTGTGATTGATGCAGAATGTGGTCTGGCATTATCTTGTTGAAAAATGCAGGGTCTTCCCTGAAAGAGATGACGTCTGGATGGGAGCATATGTTGTTCTAGAACCTGAATATATTTTTCTGCATTGATGGTGCCTTTCCAGACATGCAAGCGGCCCATGCCACACGCACTCATGCAACCCCATACCATCAGAGATGCAGGCTTCTGAACTGAGCGTTAATAACAACTTGGGTTGTCCTTGTCCTCTTTGGTCCGGATGACATGGCGTCCCAGATTTCCAAAAAGAACTTCGAATCGTGACTCGTCTGACCACAGAACAGTCTTCCATTTTGCCACACTCCATTTTAAATGATCCCTGGCCCAGTGAAAACTCCTGAGCTTGTGGATCTTGCTTAGAAATGGCTTCTTCTTTGCACTGTAGAGTTTCAGCTGGCAACGGCGGATGGCACGGTGGATTGTGTTCACTGACAATGGTTTCTGGAAGTATTCCTGAGCCCATTCTGTGATTTCCTTTACTGTAGCATTCCTGTTTGTGGTGCAGTGTCGTTTAAGGGCCCGTAGATCACGGGCATCCAGTATGGTTTTACGGCCTTGACCCTTACGCACAGAGATTGTTCCAGATTCTCTGAATCTTCGGATGATGTTATGCACAGTTGATGATGATAGATGCAAAGTCTTTGCAATTTTCTGCTGGGTAACACCTTTCTGATATTGCTCCACTATCTTTCTGCGCAACATTGTGGGAATTGGTGATCCTCTACCCATCTTGGCTTCTGAGAGACACTGCCACTCTGAGAAGCTCTTTTTATACCCAATCATGTTGCCAATTGACCTAATTAGTGTTAATTGGTCTTCCAGCTCTTCGTTATGCTCAAATTTACTTTTTCCAGCCTCTTATTGCTACTTGTCCCAACTTTTTTGGGATTTGTTGACACCGTGAAATTTTGAATCAACATATTTTTCCTTTAAAATGATACATTTACTCGGATTAAACGTTTGATCTGTCATCTACGTTCTATTACAAATAAAATATTGACATTTGCCATCTCCACATCATTGCATTCAGTTTTTTTTCACGATTTGTATAGTGTCCCAACTTTTTTGGAATCCGGTTTGTAGTTATATATAATTTGCCCCTATCACTTTTTATCACATATGACACAGAGGAGATCAAAGCAGTTATCCAGAAATACCTTCAAAGCTCAGTCTTTCCAGCTTTATTACCTCTAAAATAATGCAGTTACCAGTAGACAGAAATGGTTGCTGCAGTTTCTTTCTGCAGCAAACGTGTCACTATGTACATACTATGACAGAGAAGGAGGCGCAGACGAAGATTCATCTGATTCTGAGATTCACCTGACTCCGAGTATACAGCAAAGCTGTGACATCGGAGACAGACGGTCTACTCAGGGGACGGGGAGAGAGAAATGCATTCTCAAATATAGTCATGCAGATGGATGAAATAGACCCAAAAACACAGATATATACATCATACATGAATTTGTGGCTGCATTATATCTTATATTCATGGAGATGAGTTGAACAATCACTTTATAGAACTGATTGGATTTGGCATCCAAGTTTTTCTCACAATACCAGTTTTGGTACTGCTCAGTGATTTTAATTAGAAAGGCAGTTAGTGCTTTATTTGATCACAATTAATTACATTGAAAATGAACATAAAGTTGCAATACATAAACTAATCTCTACTACTGCATTGCCATGATATGTGAAAATGTATGCTTTGTTTTAATGCTGTATGGAGATCCGTCTCCGTACAGTATCAAAATGTATGGGCTCCGGCGAGGCAAAGTGAGTTATCACCAACGTCTTGCAATACTTCAGTGAATAACTTCGGTCTTTGAATTATTAAACTTGAAAAACATTTTAAAACCAGTATCCGAAGTTGGCTTTGGTACTGATTTGTACCTCGGTACAGAAGCCAACATCGGAAACCAAGTTTTTAAATAGTTTTCAAGTTCAAAAATCTAATCCCGTAGTTATTCATCGAAGTCCCATGACATCCCATGACATTTTGGAAACGATACCACTCAAAAAATTTACCAAGGGGTTAACTGAGTGACCCCACAGGTGTTTTGTATAAATTAGAAACACTTTGATGTGAAAATGAAAAATTACATATTTTTAGCCCCAGATTTTTCATGTTCAATAGGGGTAACAAGAGTAAAAACACTTCATAGTTTTGTATGCATTTTCTTCTGAATATGGCAACACCTCATATGTGGTTGTAAACTGCTGTACTGGCACATGACAGAACTCAGAAGACATCTGAATCTTTTAATATGGGATTGGCTGAAATGGTTTTTAAGAGCCATAACTGTTTTATCTTTTGCATTGACTGAGCTGTGGGAGTTCTCATTTTTTCTGCAACAACCTGTAGTTTTCATTGGCACCATTTTTGGGTACATCTGACTTTTTGATAGCTTTTTATCTAATTTTTAAGGATGTGAGGTAGGCAAATTATATCATTTTTTTGTATATTTTATACACCATGCAGTATCTATGATATAATGGGGGAGATTTATCAAACTCGTGTAAAGTAGAATTGGCTTAGTTGCCCATAGCAACCATTCAGATTCCACCTTTCATTACTCACAGCTCCTGTGGAAAATGAAAGATAGAATCCGATTGGTTCTTATGGGCAACTAAGCCAGGTCTACTTTAGACCAGTTTGATAAATCTCCCCCAATAAGTTTATTCTGTGTTGCTTAATACAATTAAGGTGATAAAAACCTATAATGTTTTTTCATGTTTTATTACTTCAGCATTACAAAATAATTTTTTATTAAAAATTTGATAAACTTTGTATCGCTGTATACTAACATATAGAGATAAGCAAAGTTATCAAAAATTTGATTTGGACGAAGTTCACAAAGAAATTTAAATTGTTACAAACTACTTCATTACAATTCACATTCCACTGCAAGTAGTGGGTACAATGATGGGGAACAGTGATTGCGACACCACCCATCATTGAACCCCTCAAAAGCCACACAATCCTTTTACGGGTTAATCAGAGGTTGAAAGCAAAAAAAATACATTTGCTAGTGGAGAAGCCATCATGGCGCACATGAGATTTAGTGGGTTTTCTTCAATCAACATGGATGCAACGGCCTGTCCATGAGCAAATGGAGAAAATGAGTGTGTATTTTTTAGTTTTTTACCACTATTTAAGGAAAAATTAATTTGTTACCATGAAGCGCCAGGAAATTTAGCTTTGTGACTAATCAAATTTTTCCTGAAATTCAGATCGAAGTCCACTTCATAAACTTTGATTGGCTCATCACAGCTAAAATCCATAACATTTTTATTTTTCTGCTAGCCTAGCTGTCTGAGGGCTTATTTTTGGCAGGATGGACATTAATTTTTATCAATACCATTTTGGGGTATATATGACTTTTTGAACACTTTTTATTAAAGTTTTTGGGAACGAGGTGGGCAAAAACTGCAATTCTGTCAATGTTTCAGTTAATGTTTATTTTTATTTATAAGGTGTTCTTTATATGGTATATATGACATGATAACTTCATTCTGTGGGTCAATACAAATATGGCGATCCAAAATTGGTAGTTTTTATAGTTTATAGTTTTTATGTTTTACTACCTTTGCATCACAAAATCTTTTATTCAAAATCAGTTATATTTTGCATCGCCATATACTGTATAGCATTTGTTCACCAACATACCTGTCTGAGGGCTTTGTTTTATGGGACACATTGTAGTTTTTATTGGTAATATTTTGGGATACAAATGACTGTTTGATCCCTTTTAATTAGATTTTTTGGGAGATAAGGTAAACACAAATTGCAATTCTGTCAGAGTTTTATTTTTATTTTTTAAAGGGTTCTGCATGCCATAAATACTGTATGATAACTTTATTCTGTGGGTCGATAAATATATGCTGATACCAAATTTATAGAGTTTTCTCATGTTTCCTACTTTTGCATCATAAAATCACTTTTTTATTAAGTAGTTTATTTTATTTTTCATTTTTAAACCAATTTAAATGAGTGGAAAAATCAATATTTTCTACTTGACATTTTTTTTTATGTTTATTACTATTATTATTTTTCACAATTTTTTAAGTCCCTCTTGGTGAATTAAAGATACAGTTGTCTGTTTGCTGGTACAATAGTCATCTATTGCAATGCATTGTACCCGTCAGTTTTACACTAACCCTTGGCACTATCAGACCCTTGCCTGGTAGGCTTCAGCACACAACAAGCCCTAAGGACTTTTTAGAGCCTCTGGCTGCTATGGCAACAGGAAACTGCGATTGCGTTGCAGGTGCCGCATGAGGGAGACAAAGAGCTCCTTTCCTCTGTAAACCAATTACAGGTCCTTGTCACTACTGACCATGACATCTAATGGGTTAAATTGAATAGGAAAATGATTGTTTAATGACCTTTTGTTTAAATCATGTTTAAATGTTAAACATAGTTTAAATAATTTTTCCATCTGGTTTTCTATCTGTTTTTAACTAGCAGAAAAAAAATATATGTTACATATTCTCTTTAAACAGCCAGGATTGGTGCCAGCACTAATCTCCTCTATTGCAGAATGGTGTCAGCTCACTATCTAAGCTTCTGCAATCTGCATGCTGTAAATATATTGAAAAGTGCACTAATGTTCAGCTTGCCATATGGTATATTTAGAGCATGGTGAACAAAGTGGGCACTAAGAGGGCAGCAGGGGGCAACACAATCTGTACAGACTAACCAATCAGAGCAATCGCCAACAAGGAACCACTCTGATTGCCCTCTTGTCACTTGCTCTGGAGTCTCCGCTATCCATGTGGAGACTCCAATGTTGTGATGCTTTCTAATGTCACAGCCTCATTTACCAATTGGGACGTAACTATGCATCCAGGGGAGCTAAGTTACTGCTAACCTGGACATACAGTTACATCCAGGTGCAGGAAGAGGTTAAGGGTAGGTGCTTCTCTCTGAAATCTAGAACATGCTGCTTGTGGATTGCACTGCATTTTATGGTGACAGGTTCTTCTTAATTCTCAGCTCATTCTGATCTCAGTAGCCATGTGGGTGATCTTATCAAGGACTGATAGTCATCTCTGTATACACAGTCACACAGGGGAGGTTGTAAATCACTGATAAGTCTGCTTACATGGTTACTATGCTTAAAATGAGCAGAGATTTAAATTAATAAATTGCAAGTTTTAATACATTATTTCCCAGAAATCTGTATATCAATCTGCTCAGCTCCTCCTGCTATTTAACATGCTGCCTGCAGAGTGCTTTTTCATGTTGACAGTTTCTCTTTAAATATCCAGTATTTGCCTATGCTTATAGTTATACATACATATATATATATATATATATATATATATATTACATTTTTACAATGCTATAGACCACCATTCATTGTGTGTAAAATATATGTATAAAAGAATGCACATACGCCTTGAAACAGTACTCATACCCCTTGAACTTTTCCACATTTTTTCACGTTACACCGGAAAACAAATGTATTTCATTGGGATTTTATGTGATAGACAACACAAAATAGCAAGTGTGTGTGGAGTAAAAAGACAATGATTTTCAAAAACTTTAATAAATAAAAATCTGGAAAGTGGGATGTGCATATCTATTCAGCCCCCCTGATTCAATACTTTGTAGGACCAGTCTTTGTAGGACCCAGTCATCTTTGCAAAATAGCTCAAGCTCAGTCAGATTGGATGGAAAGCGTCTGTGAACAGCAATTTTCAATCAGATTTAAGTCTTTGACTTAGCCATTCTAACACATGAATATAGTTTGATCTAAACAAATGCATTATAGCTCTGGCTGTATGTTTAGGGCCGTTGTCCTGCTGAATGTTGAACCTCTACCCCAGTCTCAAGTCTTTTGCAGCCTAATCCTGCTTTATACTTCTCCACTTCATCCCTGACCTGTCTGGTGTGTCCCTTATTTTCCATTATGCTGTTTGATCACTAATGTTATCTCTGAGGCCTTCAGAGAACAGCTGTAGTTATACTGAAACTATATAGGACAGGTCAAGTCTATTTACTAATTAGGTGACTTCTGAAGGAAATTGGTCACACTGGATTTTATTTAAGGGTATCAAAGTACTGGGGGCTGAATACAAATGGATGAAACACTTTTCAGATTTTTAGTTATTAAAGGGGTATGAATACTTTTCTAAGCATTATATATATATATATATATATATATATATATACAGTACAGACCAAAAGTTTGGACACACCTTCTCATTCAAAGAGTTTTCTTTATTTTCATGACTATGAAAATTGTAGATTCACACTGAAGGCATCAAAACTATGAATTAACACATGTGGAATTATATACATAACAAAAAAGTGTGAAACAACTGAAAATATGTCATATTCTAGGTTCTTCAAAGTAGCCACCTTTTGCTTTGATTACTGCTTTGCACACTCTTGGCATTCTCTTGATGAGCTTCAAGAGGTAGTCACCTGAAATGGTCTTCCAACAGTCTTGAAGGAATTTGCAGAGATGCTTAGCACTTGTTGGCCCTTTTGCCTTTACTCTGCGTTCCAGGTCACCCCAAACCATCTCGATTGGTTTCAGGTCCGGTGACTGTTGAGGCCAGGTCATCTGGCACAGCGCCCCATCACTCTCCTTCATGGTCAAATAGCCCTTACACAGCCTGGAGGTGTGTTTGGGGTCATTTTCCTGTTGAAAAAAAAAATGATGGTCCAACTAAACACAAACCAGATGGAATAGCATGCCGCTGCAAGATGCTGTGGTAGCCATGCTGGTTCAGTATGCCTTAAATTTTGAATAAATCCCCAACAATGTCACCAGCAAAGCACCCCCACACCATCACACCTCCTCCTTCATGCTTCACGGTGGGAACCAGGCATGTAGAGTCCATCCGTTCACCTTTTCTGTGTCACACAAAGACAGTTGTTGGAACGAAAGATCTCAAATTTGGACTCATCAGACCAAAGCACAGATTTCCACTGGTCTAATGTCCATTCCTTGTGTTCTTCAGCCCAAACAAGTCTCTTCTGCTTGTTGCCTGTCCTTAGCAGTGGTTTCCTAGCAGATATTCTACCATAAAGGCCTGATTCACACAGTCTCCTCTTAACAGTTGTTCTAGAGATGTGTCTGCTGCTAGAAATCTGTGTGGCATTGACCTGGTCTCTAATCTGAGCTGCTGTTAACCTGCTATTTCTGAGGCTGGTGACTCAGATGAACTTATCCTCCGCAGCAGAGGTGACTGTTGGTCTTCCTTTCCTGGGGCGGTCCGCATGTGAGCCAGTTTCTTTGTAGCGCTTGATGTTTTTTGTGACTGCACTTGGGGACACTTTCAAAGTTTTCCCAATTTTTCGGACTGACTGACCTTCATTTCTTAAAGTAACGATGGCCACTCGTTTTTCTTTACTTAGCTGCTTTTTTCTTGCCATAATACAAATTCTAACAGTCTATTCAGTAGGACTATCAGCTGTGTATCCACCTGACTTCTCCACAACGCAACTGATGGTCCCAACCCCATTTATAAGGCAAGAAATCCCACTTATTAAACCTGACAGGGCACACCTGTGAAAACCATTTCAGAAGACTACCTCTTGAAGCTCATCAAGAGAATGCCAAGAGTGTGCAAAACAGTAATCAAAGCAAAAGATGGCTACTTTGAAGAACCTAGAATATGACATATTTTCAGTTGTTTCACACTTTTTTGTTATGTATATAATTCCACATGTGTTAATTCATAGTTTTGATGCCTTCAGTGTGAATCTACAATTTTCATAGTCATGAAAATAAAGAAAACTCTTTGAATGAGAAGGTGTGTCCACACTTTTGGTCTGTACTGTATATATATACTGAGCAAAAATATTAATGCAACACTTTCAGTTTTGCTCCCATTTTGCATGAGCTGAATTCAAAGATCTGAAACATTTTCTACATACACAAAAGACCCATTACTCTCAAATATTGTTTACAAATCTGCCTAAAGCCTCTATCACACTACCTTTTTTTTTCCGCCCTGTGGGCCATTTTTTGCGTTCCGTATGCGGTCCGTATACGGAACCATTCATTTCAATGGTCCTGCAAAAAAAAAACGGAATGTACTTTCCATTTTTCCGTTTCGTTGAAAGATATAACATGTCCTATTATTGCCCGCAAATCACGTTCCGTTGCTCCATTCAAGTCAATGGGTCCGCAAAAAAAACGGGACACATACGGAAATGCATCTGTATGTCTTCTGTATCCGTTCCGTTTTTGTGAAACCATCTATTGAAAATGTTATGCCCAGCCCAATTTTTCTATGTAATTACTGTATACTGTATATGCCATACAGAAAAATGGAACGTAAACGGAAACACAACGAAACAAAATAAAACGGAACAACGGATGAAAAATGGACCGCAAAACACTGAAATACCAATACGGTAGTGTGAAAGAGGCCTAAATCTGTGTTAGTGAGCACTTTGCCGAGATAATCCATCCCACCTCATAGGTGTGGCATATCAAGGTACTGATTAGACAGTATGAGAATTGCACAGGTGCCACAATAAAAGATTACTCTGAAATGTGCACAGTTTTGTCTTACTGGGGGAGGGGTGGGGGGTGTCAGAAAACCAGTCAGTATCTGGTGTGGTCACAATTTGTCTCATGCAGTGCAACACATCTCCGTTGCATAGAGTTGATCAGGTTGTTGATTGTGGCCTGTGGAATGTTGGTCCACTCCTCTTCAATAGCTGTGCAAAGTTGCAGAATATTGGCAGGAACTGGAACACGCTGTTGTATACGCCGATCCAGAGCATTTCAAACATACTCAATGGGTGACATGTCTGGTGAGTATGCTGGCCATGCAAGAACTGGGATGTTTTTAGCTTCCAGGAATTGGGTACAGATCCTTGCAATATGGGGCTGTGGATGAATGGCACAACAATGGGCCTCAGGATCTTGTCACGGTCTCTCTGTGCATTCAAAATGCCATCTTTAAAATGCACCTGTGTTCGATGTCCATAAAAAATGCCTGCCAATACCATAACCCCACCGCCACCATGGGCCACTTGATCCACAACGTTGAAGCCAGCTCACCCACACTATGCCACACACACTGTCTGCCATCTGCCCTGAACAGTGAAAACCGGGACTCATCCGTGAACAAAACACCTCTCCAACGTGCCAGATGCCATTGAATGTGAGCATTTGCCCTGATATGCCACACCTATGATATGGGATGGATTATCTCTGCAAAGGAGAAGTGCTAACTAACACACATTTAGACAGATATTTTTTGTATGTAGAAAATGTTTCAGATCTTTGAGTTTAGCTCATGCAAAATGGGAGCAAAACCGAAGGTGTTGCGTTTATATTTTTGCTCAGTGTATATATATATGCACAAGTAAGACATCATTAAATGGCTGTCTGGGCCACAGGATAGATCATCAATATCAAATTGATCAGCGGTTTTGGGCAGGAATGGTGTCAGAACATATCAGTCTCTGGTATACTGTAGCTTAGCTTTCATTCACATTACACATCCACTACATAGTGTATGGAACGTTCTGCTTCCAGCTCCGTGAACTGTATAGTTTCTGGCACCTGCTTAATGAACCCCCCACCGATCTGATATTGATCACCTATCCTGAGGAATAACATCACAAAACAATACAAATTTTAGAAACAAAATATTTTTCCCCAAAATAGACTTTCAATTAAATAGAAATAGAAAAAAACAAAGTTTCAAATATTTAGTTGCAATGTGTTGCTTTCTATAGTGTAATCTTGTAAGTTGGGACTGTCGGCTAGCTAATCGGTACTACATATAGTAGTTTCACTGAAGACCATGGTTGCACTGTAAATGTTACCTAAATTTCACTTTCCTTTGCTTGCTTTTGTTTACCCTTTTTCTTGATCCTCTAAAAAGCCAGCAAATCCTATAATAAAAATGTCCTTTTATGTGAAGAAGCCTATTGTGCAAAGTGCTTACATAAAAAAATGTTTTGATCGGTATGTGATTTCCATCTGCTTGTCTTCTTTCAGATTATCCAAATTATTGGTGCTGCTGACAGAGACATGTCACCTACAGGGCAGAAATTTTCCTTCAGACTGCCACCTGATGGTTTGACAAATCCCAATTTCACCATCCATGACTTTAAAAGTGAGGCTTATGATTATACACATTTTATATTCTGAAAGAGCTACACGCATTAGCAATTCTCGGAACAAACAAATCTTGATAAATGTTTCCACACAGATCTATTCCCTAACACAGTACATCTAATGCACAGAACAAAATCTATAGACTTGAATCCAGACATGGTAGAAAAAATGGGAAATAGTGATATACAGCATTATTGAAAGATATATTTGACTAATTCCTGTTAACTTAAATTTAGGATTATATTTTAATTGACTAATAAGAAATGTCACAATATACATACTATGTCACACCAAGTTTTGTGTAGATTCCTTTCCATAAATGAATATTTGGGTTTTTCTAACAAAAAAAATAAAATAAAAAATCCTTAACAGTTATTTAAAGGGGTTGTGCAGTGGCATAATATTGATGACCTATACTCAGGATAGGTCATCAATATCAGATCAGCAGTGGTTCGACTACCAGCACCCCAACAGATCATCTGTTTCAAGGGGCGGTAGCACTCATGTGAGTGACAATTCCGTGTCAAAGTTTACCTAGACTTTATTTTCTTTTTAGCGGTGGGGCATTTTAATTGCAACTGTTCATCCTATTCAAGTGAACATTTGGAATTCTAACCTAGCTTGGATTAGGTGTTTTGTTATGGCTAGAATATGAAAGTGCAATAAGTAAGGTGGCATCATTATGGCAACAAACCATAAACAAGGAACCAGAGGAAAAGTGAAATATTTAAGATATTTATAGAAGTTTAGATATATGTCAAATTTATATACAGAATAAGGATGAGTGAATCAATTTGTAATGAACCAAAATAATTACAAAATTCACACAAAAAAATTCCGCAAAACAAATTTAAATCCAGGTTTTTTATTAATTTCAAAATAGCATAAAATGGCACACAGCATCAGTTTACTGTCCATGTTGGCAGGTAAAACCACAAGGAAGGAAGAAGAAGAATGGTCACACGACACTAGGAGGAAGTGGGGGGACAACATGCCCTAATTTGTCCAGACACTGACAGCCTGGATCAGCCAATCAGGGGGGCAGTAGGCAGGGGGTGACTGTGCAGAATGAGTAGAATGCCATTCTGCATTGTACTTGTGACCTAGAAGGACAATGTGCAGTGTATCTGCCTGCTAATAGTCTGCAGCAAGTATGACGCACACGGACGCCATCCGTGTTTTGCAGATCCACGGTTTGCGGACCGCAAAAAACAGAACGGTCGTGTGCATGTAGCCTTAGAGACAGTATAACAAGATTATAGAGAAAGAATAGGGGATATATATATATATATATATATATATATATATATATATATATTACAAAGTGAGGTATATTAAGGGGTGTAATCAGGGAAAGAGAGTGATGAAGTGCAACTGGTTACTATCAGGTATATGTGCAGGCAGGCTACTATCAGCTCAGCTTCTGGCAACTAGATCTACATTACAGATTCCGGCAATAACAGGCATTTCTTTTAAAAACGCTTTTCGGCACTTCCATACAAATTATATTCTTGCAAGCACTGATGAATTACCTCCCCCTTCTTTTTTTTTTTTTTCAAACAATTTCTATTTACCATTTGTAATTGGGCACCTCCATGCATGATAGCCATATTACTGAATACATTGCTATAAGATATCAGGTGGATAACATACAGCAGCATATGCATTTCACATCGGTAACACAAATTATAACCATGTTAATGAAGGCAACACAATGACTAGTTCACAAGATGCCTCACATCACTGCAAACAAAATTCCATTGTAACACCCGAGTTTTAGTGGACATTCATTATTCTTAAAAAAAAAAAAAGGGTTCAATTATTTTATAATAATATAGAATTCACAATGCCATTATCATAGCCGTGGTACTGAACACATTGTTGCAAGATAAGCGGTGGATAGGATATTGCATCAAACACATTTCACATCAGTAACACAAATTATAAACGTGTTACAGAAGGCATTACTGCATCACAGCATCTAAAACTTTTCACATCACTGTAAAAAAATACTGGAATAATAATATGGCAGTCATAACACCATTATCATACCTATGGTACTGAACACATTGTACATCGCTACAATATAAGGGGAGGATAAAGAACAGCAGCAAAGTCATTTCACATCGGTAATGCAAATTATAACTGTGTTACTGAAGGCAACTGCATCACAGCATCTAGTCTGGCATCACTGCCAAAAATGAGCATTGTCAAAAAGATTTAGTGAACTTGTGTGATTCTTTGTAAAAAGCATTCATCTACTATATTTTACAGCAATAATAATATGGCAATCATAATGCCATTTTCATAGCTGTGTTACTGAACACATTATACATTGCTGCACGAGTAAGGGTGGATAGGATGTAGCAGCAGCAAATGCATTTGACGTCAGTACAAGAGTTAGAAAAGCATAACAGAAGGCAACTGCATCACAGAAGCTAATTTAAAAGATGTCTTGCATCAGTGCAAATAAATTCCATTGTCACACCCGAATTTTTGTGAAGGGCTGATATTACTGCATGTAGTTTAAACATGTTTCTGTTAGGCCCATGGTCCCTGCCTTTCACATTCCTGGTGTACTCTGTAGCATGAAGGCCACACTACTCACCATGCCTTCCAGCATCCTGGCCTCAGGTGTTCCCTGCAAGCTGCTTTCTCCATGCTGCTGCCAAGAGCTACAATCTAATCCTCCCCAAGTAAAGAGTGCCTGAGCTTTAAGGTTCTTTGGTGACCAGCAAAAATTTATTGAAGTCTATTGCGTTAGCGATTCTTCTGCATTCTGTCTGAGATTTTCTCCTGCATCTCCTGCCTGTGTATCCAATGTTTCTTCAGTTCCCACCTGCCCAGCATGTGCAATCCTATACTTTCAGTCTCAGTTATGTTTGTAATTTAAGTTAACCCAGTTAATCAGCCATGTCTGTATTCCTGCAAACAACCAACCTACCCTGCCTGTGTCTGCACTGCCAGTTAGTCTATCCTGTGTATGCATACATCTAGCCAGTAGTATTAGCAGTAGGCCACAGTTCTCCCTGGCTTCCAAAAGATGCAACATTATTATTGAGGACAAACAGAATGAGATTGTGGACTGGATGGCTCACTCCTCTTCTCAGTCACAGCAGGATGATGTGGATGTCTGACACTGTGCTTTGGAGTTAGGGGTCACAGCATTCCTCCTGCTCCCCCCCTCCTCTTCCCTTTCCTCTTCCCTTTCCTCTTCCCTTTCCTCTTCCCTTTCCTCTTCCCCTTCCTCTTCCCCTTTCTCATTGTAACCCCAGAGCAGGTGCATCCTCTCTGTCTTCACTGCCCCCCTTCAAACACAAACATAGGCAGCTCAGCTCTATTGCAGCACATGAAGCTAGATCACCCACCCAATCCAATGCCTAATTAGAAGTGGCCACAAGAGTGACCATATTCTTCAGTTCTCCTTTGCAGCAGCCAGTCCTACCCTTAGTAAGCTGATAGCATGCTCTAAGCCTCATCGAAAGATAACTAGCATTTCTTCTAACAAAATCCATCTCTGCTTTGTATTGTCATGTGGCGAAAAAATACTCAAATGCTCCTCGCAATTGTCACTGTGCAGCAAGGTGCACGCTACAGTGGACACCTGGAGCAGCTGTTAGGGGCAGGGAGAGTACATGTCTTTTACTGCCCAGTGGGTCAAAAAATTTTTTTTCGTGGTGAGGCAGGACATTTGTGTCCATCTGATTCCCACACCCATCATCTACACATGTTCCGCCATGGACATCCTCCCGTCCCCAGCAGGGCACAACATTAATTCCACTCCACCTCCCTCCTATTCTATGTGTAAAGTCAAGCACTGCATTGCCATGTTAGAGTTATTCGGCCTGGGCAAGAGAGCCCACACAGCCAATCACTTGCTAAACTGAATCAAGCAGCAAACATCCTGCTGGTTGTCTTCCCACCAACTTCATCTGGACAGGATGGTCAGTGATAATGGCCAAAATTTCACAACTGCTTTGCATTTGGGGGAAATAACAGATGCTTTCTGCATGGCACACCAAGTAACTCTAGTCATCCAATACTTTTTGAAAAAGCACACTGACTTGCATAAGGTGCTGGCAATGCCCAGGAGATCGCCCTCACTTTTCAACTATTCTTATGTGACAAGGATTGCTTTCCTGGACTTGCAGTGACAGGATGGTTTTCTGTTCCACCGCTTAATCCACAACATTTCACTAGGTTTGTCAATAGGGGAAACTGTGGCATCAACAAGGTCATCCCCATTTTATTTATCTTAAATCATCTGCTCACATTGATGAAACAAAGGACGGTGAAAGAAGAACAGCTTTCGCATCTTCCTGGCCATCTTGTAGCTGTTGGGGACCCTCAAGGAGAAAGTCCCATGGAGGAGGATAAGGAGCTACCACTGGAACAGGACAGGGGTGTTGGTGGTGGAGGAACAACAGGAGGTTGATGATGATGATGATTAGTGATGGACGAACATCGGCCAGGACGATTTGCGATTGCGATCGAGTGAACGCGATCAAATGTTTGCGATCCGCAAGTTCGCGCTGGGCCCCATTCACTTTAATGGCAGGCGAACCTGAAAAACCTTCAGGTCATTATTGCAGCCACCAAATACTTACAAGAAGTGCACAAATCGTTCCACAAGATGGACAGTGACATAACAGAGGGGGATCAATGGCAAAAATTCTCACAAAAAATATGTATTTTAATCAGGGGCCATTTTTATGCATCTTAAAGGGAAACTGTCAAAAATGTGGCCTGCTGGAGCCTAGAAGAATTGTATTTTAGGCCACGGGAGTTTAGGCCCCAAAAATTAGGCATTCAACTGACAGAAAACATCAAGTGATTATGTGGCTGGAGATATATTAGACGGTCATTGTATATCAATTTTACTGCAGGCCAGTACAAATAGATGTCATATACATATGTTTAAAAGAACAAAAAATATAAAATTGGATTAAAAACATGGCTAACGAAATCCCCCCTCATGAAAAAAACTCAAATCATAATAGTTGAAATTCGATAACATGTGGTCGTCATCAACAGGTGTTTAATTCCCCCGAGGTCCCAAACATTAAGCATTCACAGACAGAAAAGAAAAAGTAACTATGTGGCTGGAGGTATATTAGAAGGTCATTCAATATCAATTTTACTGCAGGCCAGTGTAGTACATGCCCCAAACATTAGGCATTCACGGGGCAGAAAAGAACAATTGATAATGTGGCTGGTGGTACATTAGGCGGTCACCGTATAACAATTTTACAGTTGGCCAGTTAGATTACAGGCCCCAAAAATTATACATTCAACGTAAATAAATTATCAAGCGATTAATTGGCCGGTGGTATATTAGATGGTCAATGGATATCAATTTTATAGCAGGCCAGTGTAATATAGGCCCCAAAAATTATTAATTGTCCGTACAAAAAAGCACAATTGATAATGTGGCTGGAGGTAAATTAGGCGGTCACCATATAACAATTTTAACAGTTTGCCACTTAGATTACAGGTAGAGTTGAGTGAACCCAAACTGTAAAGTTCGGGTTCGTACCAAACTTTAGGGTTTTCGGCACCCGGACCCGAAACCAAACATTTACGTAAAAGTTCGGGTTCGGGTTTGGTGTTGGGCAATTTTTATAGTGCTTTTTGAAAGGCTGCAAAGCAGCCAATCAACAAGCGTCATACTACTTGCCCCAAAAGGCCACCACAGCCATGCCTACTAGTGGCATGGCTGTGATTGGCCAACTGCAGCATGTGACTCAGCCTCTATTTAAGCTGGAGTCACGTAGTGCCGCCCGTCACTCGTTAGTGTAGGGAGAGGCTGCAGCTGCTGTGAGGGAGAGATCAGGGAGAAATCTTATTAAGAACTTGTTTATGTACTCAGAGATCTACAGAAAAAGTGTTTTGTGGGTGCAGTGCACAATTTTTTTAAGCCTGCCCTGAGCCAACTACTGCTGAAAACGAACTTTTTTTTTCTTCAGTTAGTCAATATCAATACATGATCGGCAGCCATTTTATCCAACGATAGTGCACCAGCATAGGCTATCTGCAAGTCCAGAAATACAGCTTTGGCATACTGGGGTGAAAAAACCCTCTAATATACCTCACATCTGGGATTAGACAAGCATAAGTGACTGTCACATTTAGGACAGAAATACAGCTTTTTGGTTAGGGTGAAAAAAAACCTCTAATATACTGCACATCTGGGATTACACATGCATAAGTGACTGTCACATTTAGGACAGAAATACAGCTTTTTGGATAGGGTGAAAAAACCCTCTAATATACTGCACATCTGGGATTAGACATGCATAAGTGACTGTCACATTTAGGCCATAAATACGGCTTTGGCATACTGGGGCGAAAAAAGCCTCTCATATACTGCACATCTGGGATTACACGTGCATAAGTCACTGTCACATTTAGGACAGAAATACGGCTTTGGCATACTGGAATGAAAAAAGCCTGTAATATACTGCACATCTGGGATTACACATGCATAAATGACTGTCACATTTAGGACAGAAATACAGCTTTTTGGATAGGGTTAAAAAAAACCTCTAATATACTGCACATCTGGGATTAGACATGCATAAGTGACTGTCACATTTAGGCCATATATACGGCTTTGGCATACTGGGGCGAAAAAAGCCACTCATATACTGCACATCTGGGATTACACGTGCATAAGTCACTGTCACATTTAGGACAGAAATACGGCTTTGGCATACTGGGGTGAAAAAAGCCTGTAATATACTGCACATCTGGGATTACACGTGCATAAGTCACTGTCACATTTAGGACAGAAATACGGCTTTGGCATACTGGGGTAAAAAAAGCCTGTAATATACTGCACATCTGGGATTACACATGCATAAGTGACTGTCACATTTTGGCCATAAATACGGCTTTGGCATACTGGGGTGAAAAAAGCCTCTCATATACTGCACATCTGGGATTACACGTGCATAAGTCACTGTCAAATTTAGGACAGAAATACGGCTTTGGCATACTGGGGTGAAAAAAGCCTCTAATATACTGCACATCTGGGATTACACATGCATAAGTGACTGTCACATTTAGGACAGAAATACAGCTTTTTGGTTAGGGTGAAAAAACCCTCTAATATACTGCACATCTGGGATTATACATGCATAAGTCACTGTCACATTTAGGCCATAAATACGGCTTTGGCATACTGGGGTGAAAAAAAGCCTCTCATATACTGCACATCTGGGATTACACATGCATAAGTGACTGTCACATTTAGGACAGAAATACAGCTTTTTGGTTAGGGTGAAAAAACCCTCTAATATACTGCACATCTGGGATTACACATGCATAAGTCACTGTCATATTTAGGCCATAAATACGGCTTTTGCATACTGGGGTGAAAAAACCCTCTAATATACTGCACATCTGGGATTACACATGCATAAGTCACTGTCATATTTAGGCCATAAATACAGCTTTTGCATACTGGGATGAAAAAACCCTCTAATATACTGCACATCTGGGATTACACATGCATAAGTCACTGTCACATTTAGAACAGAAATACAGCTTTTTGGTTAGGGTGAAAAAACCCTCTAATATACTGCACATCTGGGATTAGACGTGCATAAGTGACTGTCACATTTAGGCCATAAATATGGCTTTGGCATACTGGGGTGAAAAAAGCCTCTCATATACTGCACATCTGGGATTACATGTGCATAAGTGACTGTCACATTTAGGACAGAAATACAGCTTTATGGTTAGGGTGAAAAAAACCTCTAATATACTGCACATCTGGGATTACACATGCATAAGTCACTGTCATATTTAGGCCATAAATACGGCTTTTGCATACTGGGGTGAAAAAACCCTCTAATATACTGCACATCTGGGATTACACGTGCATAAGTCACTGTCACATTTAGGACAGAAATACAGCTTTTTGGTTAGGGTGAAAAAAACCTTTCATATACTGCACATCTGGGATTACATGTGCATAAGTCACTGTCACATTTAGAACAGAAATACAGCTATTTGGTTAGGGTGAAAAAACCCTCTAAAATACTGCACATCTGGGATTAGACACGCATAAATCACTGTCACATTTAGGCCATAAATACGACTTTGGCATACTGGGGTGAAAAAACCCTCTTAATATACTGCACATCTGGGATTATACCTGCATAAGTCACTGTGACATTTAGGACAGAAATAGTGCTTTTTGGTTAGGGTGAAAAAAACCTTGAATATACTGCACATGACGGATTACACGTGCATAAGTGACTGTCACATTTAGGCCATAAATACGGCTTTGGCATATTGGGGTTAAAAAAGCCTCTCATATACTGAACATCAGGTATTACACGTGCATAAGTGACTGTCACATTTAGGACAGAAATACAGCTTTTTGGTTAGGGTGAAAAAACCCTCTAATATATGCACATCTGGGATTACACGTGCATAAGTCACTGTCACATTTAGGACAGAAATACGGCTTTGGCATACTGGGGTGAAAAAAGCCTCTAATATACTGCACATCTGGGATTAGACAAGCATCAGTTACTGTCACATTTAGGCCAGAAATACGTATTTTTGGTTACTGGGGTGAAAAAACCCTATGATATACTGCACATCTGGGATAAGACATGCATAAGTGAGTGTCACATTTAGGCCACAAATACTGCTGTCATATAGAGTTTTAATTAAAAAAATAGAGTGCAATACCCTACATCAGGGTTAATTATTTTTAACATACTTAACCACTTTTTATTTTGCTTTGTGAATGCTAACTATGAGGCAAACATCTAATAAGGGACGCGGTCATGGTCGTGTGGTGGTGTTGGTGGAGCCTCTGGTGCAGGGTGAGGACGTGGACGTTCTGCCACAGCTACACATCCTATTGAACCTACTACCTCAGGTCCCAGTAGCCACCTGAATCTATAGCAATATTTGGTTGGGCCTAATGCCGTTCTAAGGATGGTAAGGCCTGAGCAAGTACAGGCGCTAGTCAATTGGGTGGCCGACAGTGGATCCAGCACGTTCACATTATCTCCCACCCAGTCTTCTGCAGAAAGCACACAGGTGGCGCCTGAAACCCAGGCCCATCAGTCTGTCACATCACCCCGTGCATATCGGGAACCTGTCTGAGCCTCAAGTCATGCAGCAGTCACTTATGCTGTTTGAAGACTCTGCTGGCAAAGTTTCCCAAGGGCATCCACCTAGCAATTCCCCAGTGGTGGAAGACACAGAATGCACTGACGCACAACCACTTATGTTTCCTGATGAGGACATGGGAATACCACCTCAGCACGTCTCTGATGATGACGAAACACAGGTGCCAACTGCTGCATCTTTCTGCAGTGTGCAGACCGAAAAGGAGGTCATGGAGGAAGACTGGATGGAAGACGATGCAGGGGACGATTAGGTCCTAGACCCCACAAGGAATGAAGGTCGTGCCACTGACTTTCAGAGTTCGGAGAAAGAGGCAGTGGTGAGACCGAGCCAACAGCATAGCAAAAGTGGGAGCAGGGTGCAAAATCAGAGCAGCCGTCACCAAAACAGTTCGCCTGCTACTGGCCACCATCAACAGGGACCGAGCACACCTAAGGCAGCTTCAAGGAATTCCTGTCACGGAAGGTGTACAGAAAACTAGAAGACACAAAATGAAGATCCGACTGACTGGATCCAAAACTAAGGAACCAAAGGGTAAGCCCTGCAACAGACCTGGCTCTCTCCCTAACTGCTCAGCCTATGCAAACATCTCAATGGTAGATGATTGCATATCCTCGTTCCTCGACCGTATAACACCTGAACACCCTATAATAGTGAGGGGACACGACCACCGGCTCCCTACACTTGATACGGAGGGAGTCAGGGTCACCTGGGATCCATCAAACAGGAAAACACAAATTAACGAACAAAACTTATCTGTAGAAGACTCAGTAGTAGCATCCAGCATGCACACACTCTAGGAAGTTGTTAACCCTTCCAACACCATGGAAGGGAAGAAAGCCACTTAAAGGGGACGTGCACCCATAAATAAACCTTGTGCACAGAAACAGAAACAAGGCACACCTACATAGACAGGTTGCCAGGTGCAACCGCATGCACAACATCGCAAGCTGCCTTGCAACAGCTCAGGCTGCTATGCTGCCACATAAACAATGTTGCCAGCGGCAACCACAGGTGAGGCAACATACTACAGCCCTCACCTGTGATTGACAACCAGACCTAGACCGCAGGCAACTGCATGCGGTTCCAGGAGTCACGACCATGACCATGGTCGTGACAGTTCCCTGGCATGGCACTTCTTCACACAATGTGCTGACGACAAGACCCAAGTGGTTTGCACGCTGTGCCATCAGAGCCTGAAGCGAGGAACTAACTTTCTGAACCTTAGCACAACCTGCATGACCAGGCATCTACATGTGAGACACAAGCTGTAGTGGAGTAAGCACCTTCAAAACCAAGAAAGGGCTCAGGCCCCTCCTGCTGCTGCCTCGGCCTCTTCCTCCACCTCTGGAGGAATGTTGGCACCTGCTGCCCAGCAAACAGAGGATGTGCCACCAACAACACCACCTCCGTCACCAAGCATCTCCACCATGTCACAAGGAAGCGTTCACCTCCCCATCTCACAAACCTTTGATAGAAAGAGTAAATTCCCACTTAGCCACCCTCGATCCCTGGCCCTGAATGCCAGCATTTCTAAACTACTGGTCTTTGAAATGCTGTCATTCAGGCTGGTGGAGACGGACAGCTTCAAACAGCACATGTTGCTTGTTGTCCCACAGTACGCCGTTCCCAGTCGCCACTATTTCTCCAGGAGAGCCGTGCCTTCCCTGCACAACCAAGTATCGGATAAAATCAAGTGTGCACTGCGCAACACCATCTGTGGCAAGGTCCACCTAACCACAGATACTTGGACCAGTAAGCACGGCCAGGGACTCTATATCTCCCTAACTGCACACTGGGTAAATGTAGTGGCGGCTGGGCCCCAGGCGGAGAGCTGTTTGGTCCACGTCCTTCCGTCGCCAAGGATCACAGGGCATCATACTTTGCCTCCTGTTGCCTCTTCTTCCTACTCGGCTTCCTCCTCTATTTGTACCACCTCCTCATCCGGTCAGCGACAGACCTTCACCACCAACTATAGCACAGCCAGGGGTAAATGTCAGCAGGCCGTTCTGAAACTCATGTGTTTGGGGGACAGGGGCCACACCGTGCAGGAGTTGTGGCGGGGTATAGAACAACAGACCGAGTGGTTGCTGCCAGTGAGCCTCAAGCCCGGCCTGGTGGTGTGCGATAATGGGCGAAATCTCGTTGCAGCTCTGGGACTAGCTGGTTTGGCGCACATCCCTTGCCTGACGCATGTGCTGAATTTGGTGTGCAGAAATTCATTAACAACTACCCCGATATGTCAGAGCTGCTGCATAAAGTGTGGGCCGTCTGTGCGTGCTTCCGGCATTCTCATCCTGCCGCCGCTCGGCTATCTGCTCTACAGCGTAACTTCAGCCTTCCCGGTCACCGCCTCATATGAGACGTGCCCACCAGGTGGAACTCCACCTTGCACATGCTGGAAAGACTGTGTGAGCAGCAGCAGGCCATAGTGGAGTTTCAGCTGCAGCACGCACGGGTCAGTCGCACTGCGGAACAGCACCACTTCACCACCAATGACTGGGCCTCCATGCGAGACCTGTGTGCCCTGTTGCGCTGTTTCGAGTACTCCACCAACATGGCCAGTGGCGATGACGCCGTTATCAGCGTTACAATTCCACTTCTATGTCTCCTTGAGAAAACACTTAGGGCGATAATGGAAGAGGATGTGGCCCAGGACGAGGAGAAGGAAGAGGGGTCATCTCTAACACTTTCAGGCCAGTCTTTTAGAAGTGGCTCAGAAATAGGATTTTTGCAACAGCAGAGGCAGGTACAAATTAGGCCAGCCAGGGCCCACTACTGGAGGATGAGGAGGAGGAGGACGAGGTGGAGGAGGAGAATGGGGATAAAGCATGTTCACAGCGGGGTGGAATCCAACGCAGCTCAGGCCCATCACTGGTGCGTGGCTGGGGGGATACGGAGGAAGCAGAGGATACACCTCCCACAGAGGACAGCATGTCCTTACCTCTGGGCAGCCTAGCACACATGAGCGACTACATGCTGCAGTGCCTGCGCAACGACTGCAGAGTTGCCCACATTTTAACGTGTGCTGACTACTGGGTGGCCACCCTGCTGGATCCCCGTTACAAAGACAATGTGCCGTCCTTAATTCCCTCACTGGAGCGTGATCGAAAGATGCGCGAGTACATGCGCACGCTGGTAGACGCGCTCCTGAAAGCATTCCCGACTGACGCCGGGGGACAAATGGAAGCACAAAGCGAAGGCAGGGGAGGAGGAAGAGGTCACCAACGC
The DNA here is from genome assembly GCF_014858855.1 of Bufo gargarizans. NCBI lineage: Eukaryota > Metazoa > Chordata > Amphibia > Anura > Bufonidae > Bufo > Bufo gargarizans. Next base: position 288,283,267 of record NC_058084.1, on the reverse strand, counting down.
AGCTGTGTCAGCACCAGCACCTCAGTAGGCAGGGCCGACATGTGGAAAAGCTTTGTCACCTCACCGCAACAACCGCCCCCAACTGCTGATATGGAGTGTATTAGCAGGAGGCAGCATTTGAACAACATGGTAGAACAGTGCCTGTGCACACGACTACACGTACTGACTAATGGTTCTGCCCCATTCAACTTCTGAGTCTCCAAATTGTCCACATAGCCAGAGCTAGCCCTGTATGCCTTGGAGGTGCTGGCCTGCCGTGCAGCCACTGTACTCTCTGAACGTGTATTTAGCACGCCAGGAGGCGTCATTACAGACAGACGCAGCTGCCTGTCCACAGCCAACGTGGACAAGCTCACATTCATTAAAATGAACCAGGCTTGGATCCCACAAGACTTGTCTGTACCTTGTGCAGAATAGACATTTATACCACCATAAAACATACTGTACATTCTTGTACTAAAGTCAAGTGCAATGATTCTTTGTTTTATTTTTTTTAATTTGTCCCAATATTTTGGGGGCTACCTACCCCAATAAAAAGAATAAAAAAAAACATTGTTGGCTACCTGTTCCTCATCATTGCTGCCTCCACCTACAACACCACATTCACCACCTCCTCAACCTCCGACTCAATATCCACCTGCTTCTCTGAGTTGCAGGTTAATAATATGTATTTTTTAGTTATTTTATTTCATTTTAAGTTATTTACCTATCCACATTTGTTTGCAAAGCTGTTGCCATGCTCATAAGCACATTGCACTGCCTTTTACATCCCTCTAGCCTTTTCAAGGACTATTTTATAGTCATTTTAATTTAAAAAAAAAGTGCCAATTTTAGTGCCCTAAATTGAAAAAAAAATATCTTATTTTCAAATATCGGGTGACATTTTACAATTTTTGACGTATACAAACCCCTGCTGTGCCTGGGTGACAGGGGCCTAAATCTCTCAAAATCCTCTGTTCTATTGCTGGGTAACATGAACCCCCTTTTGGCGTGAATGAACCCCTGCTGTGCCTGGGTGTCAGGGGCCAAAATCTCTCAAAATCCTCTGTTCTATTGCAGGGTGACATGAACCACCTTTTGCTGTGAATGAACCCCTGCTCTACATTGCTGACAGGGGCCTAAATCTCTCAAAATCCTCTGTTATATTGCTAAGTGACATGACCCCCCTCTTGCTGTGAATGAACCCCTGCTCTGCATTGCTGACAGGGGCTTAAATCTCTCAAAATCATCTGTTGTATTGCTGGGTGACATGAACCCCCTTTTGCCGTGAATGAACACCTGCTCTGCATTACTGACAGGGGCCTAAATCTCTCAAAATCCTCTGTTGTATTGCTGAGTGACATGAACCCCCTTTTGCCGTGAATGAACCCCTGCTGTGCCTGGGTGACAGGGGCCTAAATTTCTCAAAATCCTCTGTTGTATTGCTCGGTGACATGAACCCCTTTTTGTCGTGAATGAACCCCTGCTCTGCATTACTGACAGGGGCCTAAATCTCTCAAAATCCTCTGTTGTATTGCTGGGTGACATGAACCCCCTTTTGCTGTGAATGAACCCCTGCTCTGCATTGCTGAGAGGGGCCTAAAACTCTCCAAATTCTCTGTTGTATTGCTGGGTGACATGAACCCCCTTTTGCGTTAATGAACCCCTGCTGTGCCTGGGTGACAGAGGCCTAAATCTTTCAAAATCCTCTGTTGTATTGCTGGGTGACATGAACCCCCTTTTGCTGTGAATGAACCCCTGCTTTGCATTGCTGAGAGGGGCCTAAAACTCTCAAAATCCTCTGTTGTATTGCTGGGTGACATGAACCCCCTTTTGCGTTAATGAACCCCTGCTGTGCCTGGGTGACAGAGGCCTAAATCTTTCAAAATCCTCTGTTGTATTGCTGAGTGACATGATCCCCCTTTTGCGTTAATGAACCTCTGCTGTGCCTGGGTGACAGGGGCCTAAATTTCTCAAAATCCTCTGTTGTATTGCTGGGTGACATGAGCCCACTTTTGTCGTGAATGAACCCCTGCTCTGCATTGCTGACAGGGGCCTAAATCTCTCAAAATCCTCTGTTCTATTGCTGGGTGACATGATCCTTGTTTTGCCATGAATGAACCCCTGCTGTGCCTGGGTTATAGGGGCCTAAATCTCTCAAAATCCTCTGTTCTATTGCTGGGTAACATGAACACCCTTTTGCCATGAATGAACCCCTGCTCTGCATTTGCTGACAGGGGCCTAAATTTCTCAAAATCCTCTGTTGTATTGCTGGGTGACATGAAACCCCTTTTGCCGTGAATGAACCCCTGCTCTGCATTACTGAAAGAGGCCTAAATCGCTCAAAATCCTCTGTTGTATTGTTGGGTGACATGAACCCCCTTTTGCTGTATATGAACCCCTGCTCTGCCTGGGTGACAGGGGCCTAAATCTCTTAAAATCCTCTGTTGTATTGCTGGTTGACATGAACCCCCTTTTGCCGTGAATGAACCCCTGCTCTGCATTACTGACAGGGGCCTAAATCTCTCAAAATCCTCTGTTGTATTGCTGGTTGACATGAACCCCCTTTTGCCGTGAATGAACCCCTGCTCTGCATTACTGACAGGGGCCTAAATCTCTCAAAATTCTCTGTTGTATTGCTGGGTGACATGAAACCCCTTTTGCCGTGAATGAACCCCTGCTCTGCATTACTGACAGGGGCCTAAATCTCTCAAAATCCTCTGTTCTATTGCTGGGTAACATGAACACCCTTTTGCCATGAATGAACCCCTGCTCTGCATTTGCTGACAGGGGCCTAAATTTCTCAAAATCCTCTGTTGTATTGCTGGGTGACATGAAACCCCTTTTGCCGTGAATGAACCCCTGCTCTGCATTACTGAAAGAGGCCTAAATCGCTCAAAATCCTCTGTTGTATTGTTGGGTGACATGAACCCCCTTTTGCTGTATATGAACCCCTGCTCTGCCTGGGTGACAGGGGCCTAAATCTCTTAAAATCCTCTGTTGTATTGCTGGTTGACATGAACCCCCTTTTGCCGTGAATGAACCCCTGCTCTGCATTACTGACAGGGGCCTAAATCTCTCAAAATCCTCTGTTGTATTGCTGGTTGACATGAACCCCCTTTTGCCGTGAATGAACCCCTGCTCTGCATTACTGACAGGGGCCTAAATCTCTCAAAATTCTCTGTTGTATTGCTGGGTGACATGAAACCCCTTTTGCCGTGAATGAACCCCTGCTCTGCATTACTGACAGGGGCCTAAATCTCTCAAAATCCTCTGTTGTATTTTTGGGTGACATGTACTCCCTTTTGCCGTGAATGAACCCCTGCTCTGCATTGCTGACAGGGGCCTAAATCTCTCAAAATCCTCTGTTGTATTGCTGGGTGACATCAACCCCCTTTTGCCGTGAATGAACCCCTGCTCTGCCTGGGTGACAGGGGCCTAAATCTCTCAAAATTCTCTGTTGTATTGCTGGGTGACATGAACCCTCTTTTGCCGTGAATGAACCCCTGCTCTGCATTGCTGACAGGCGCCTACATCTCTCAAAATCCTCTGTTCTATTGCTGGGTGACATGAACCCCCTTTTGCTGTGAATGAACCCCTGCTCTGCATTGCTGACAGGGAACTAAATTTAGTGAAAACATCTGTTACTGATCGGAAGATGTGTGACTACAAGCACACGATGATGATAGCATTCCCACCTGACAGCGGGGGCACAGTGGAAGCACAAGGGGAAGGCAGAGCAGGAGGAAGAGGTCGCCAATGCAGCTCGGGCACCACCAGCACCTGAGAAGTCAGGGTTAGCAAGGCCAAAATGTGGAAAAGCTTTGTCAGCCTTGGAGGTGCTGACCTGCCCTGCAGCCAGTGTATAGTGTGAACGTATGTTCAGTACAGCAGAGGGCATTATCACAGGCCGCAGCCAATGTGGACAAGCTTACGTTTATTAAAATAAACCAGGCATGGATCTCACAGGACTTGTCCGTACCTTGTGCAGAATAAACATTTATACCAGCCTCAACCATCCATTCTTGTACTCAAGTGCACTTATTCTTAGTTTTATTTTGTTATATGTCCCAATATTTTGGGGGATACCCCAATTTAAAATTTAAAAATAACACAAATAAGTGTTGGCTACCTATTCCTCCTTCACCGCCGCTTCCACCTACACCGCCATGTCAACCTACACCGCCACATCCACCCATCCACCACCTCCTCAACCTCATACTCCTAGATCCAGATTGTTATTTTAAATTTTTCAGTATTATATGTTATTTTAAGTAATTTCCCTATCCACATTTGCTTGCAGAACAGTTGTCATGCTCTTAAGCACGTTTTGATGCCTTTTGCAGCCCTCTAGCCCTTTCCAGGACTATTTTAAAACCATTTTAGTGCCCAAAAGTTTGGGTTCCCATTGACTTCCATGGTTCGGGTTCGGGGTCAAGTTCGGGACAAATTTTTTTTTCAAGTTCGGCTGAACCTACCGAACCCGAACATCCTGGTGTCCGCTCAACTCTAACTACAGGCCCAGAAAATTATTCATTCACCGTACATAAATGATCAAGTAATTATGTGGCTGGAGGTATATTAGACGGCCATTGGATATCAAGTTTACTTTAGGCCAGTGTAGTACAGGCCCTAAACATTAGGCATTCAGTGGACAGAAAAGAATATTTAATTATGTGGCTGGAGATATATTAGAAGGTCATTAGATATCAATTTTACTGCAGGCCAGTACAAATAGATGTCAAATACATATGTTTAAAAGAACAAAAAATATAAAATTGGATTAAAAACATGGCTAACGAAATCCCCCCTCTTGAAAAAACCCCAAATGATAATAGTTGAAATTCGATAACACATGGTCGTCACAGGTGTTGAATTCCTCCGAGGTCCCAAACATTTACGCTGTATTTACCTAAGACTGGGACCATTATTTGTTCTAAGTGGTGGCAGAAATTTGGGTGCGGTCATGAGGAAATTCAATTAAACGTGGTTGTCACAGGTGTTGAATTCCTCCTAGATCCATGCCTCATTCATTTTTAGAAATGTGAGGTAGTCCACACTGTCTGAGCTAGGCGAGTGCGCTTATTGGTCACAATTACTCTTGCTGCGCTGAATGTCCTTTTGGGCAGGACATTGGACGAGGGGCAAGCCACAGGTCAAGCCTGCACACCCTGTAGTCCAGGGGTTCCTCGCTTCTTAGAGTGTCCACATCAGCCGTTAACCTGATTTAGTCGGGCAACTGTCGATCGAGACGTTCCCTGAGGCTGAATCCGGAGGGCGGCTGTCGATGGGTTGGCTAATAGAATGATCTCATATACGAAGTGACCAGCACATCTTCAAACCGCCCTCTTCTTGCATGCGCTGTAAGATTGGTACTCGCAACTGTTTCGCTGTGGGTGGAAATTCCTCTGCCAGCGCACGCAACAGCAGAATACAGCATCTCTCGCAGCAAAACCTGGAAATGCTTCATTGTGCCAGCCCTCTGTGATGCTTGTAACATGTCTGCCATTTTATGTTTGTACCGGGGGTCTAAGTAGGTTGCCACCCAGTACTGTTCCTTGCCCTTTATGCTTTTTATATGGGGGTCCCTCTTCAAACACTGGAGCATGAAGGTCCCCATTTGCACTAAATTGGAAGTGGTGGAGCGGCCTGGCTCCTGCTCATCGCCCAGGAGAATGTCATCCTCGGTCTCTTCCCCCCATCTACGGAAAATACCAGGGATCCCAAAAAAGCCTGCTCTTCTTGCTCCTTCTCCTCCTCCTCCCCACAGGCACCATCCTCCGTTGACTCCTCTTCAGACTCCTGCTGACTTGTCTCAGATTGTCTCAGCTTTTGGTGAACAAACTTTTGCTGCCCACATGTCTGAGGCCCCTCTCCACTCTAGCGGTGAGTCACCCTCCTCCTCCTTACAGTTCAGTCTCCTTAACATGACGGATAAATTATTTCATGTGCTGCACCAAGCTGAAATAAATCATCAAATGGAGACCTTCCATATCAACCCCCAGGTTCAGTCATACCTTTACTCTGACTTTCTACAGTTAATTTCATGTTCCCTGATCCCATGGACTTCTGAGTAGGCATGCTGGAACATTGACCCAAACTTCCTCAGTATGCTCTCTCTCGCTCAGCCTCCAGTGCTCCAGTGTCATTACAAAGAGTGCTGTGAAATATGTGAGTAAAATAAATAAAAACATATAAAGAGGGCTTTTTTCAGCAGGGGTTGTTTTGACATCCAAACGGACCAAGTTCTCCTCCGCCAATTTGCAAAATATCAAAATGAACGAGGCATAAATCTATGAGGACTTTCATACTCCTCCAACTGAAGCCAATAAATAGATCTGCCCTTGCTGACGGTTCCCCATCATAGTACTGTCTGCCTATCATGTTCCATACCATATCATGTTGCTTCTGCCATCATGCCCCTGCTGATGTTAAACTTTCTACCATCATGTTCTGTGCAATATGGCTGATGTTGCCGCCACCGCTACAGCTGCTATTCCCTGCTGATATTCTCATTCTGCCACTTCCATTACCCATACTGCCACTACCATTACTTCTATACAGTCACCACCACTAATGCTGCTACTACCACCACTAAACAGCCGCACACACACACACACACACACACACACATCTACTACCTTGTGTGTTCCATGCTGTGCTGCTACTGCTCCCACTACTATTGTAATCATTTGACACTATTACCTTACCCTTTCCATATCCACACTGTACTGCTTCTAGTTAAAAGGAACAATTTGTTCCAGGCTTGTTCAGAGCAAGCCACAATTTCTTCTGACAATTTACACTTCTGATTTTCTTAATACAAGGAGGAGTTCTGCCCCATTAAGGCATAACATTGTCAACAATGTGTTTACCCATAGTTAGATATCTCAGAGTCACCTTACATTATTTGTTATTGCTGTCATTGTGTTCAAGAGCTTAGAGAGGTGGAAAAGAAAGAGTAAAAATTGAAAAAAAATTAAAAAATATATATACATGGTAGATTAGACTGTGTTATATACAAATTTTCAGGCCAATTGGGACAACTTTGATTTGTGTAGAATTGATTTAGACACAACTATTTATTTATTTATTTTTTATTTGATGAATCAGACCTGAAATGAATTTTGAGAAATTTACTCATCACTAATTCAGTATCTTTCAAAAATATTAACCCCTTGGTGTTTTTCTAGTTTTGTTGTGTTACTACTTAGAATTAAAATAAATTTTTATTTAGATTTTATGTTACCTGCCAAAATGGTAACATAAATATCACAGTTGGGTTATAAAAAAAATATCACAAACTTTGAACATCCCATACAGCACAATTAAGTCTATCATAACAAAGTGAAGAGAATATAGCAGAACTACAATCCTGACAAGAGAAGGCTGTCTGGTAAAACTCTCAGATCAGGCAAGGAGAGTAGGGTTGAGCGAACCCGTGAAAGCTCGAGTTCGGACGAACTTCAGGTCAAAGTTCAGGACCCGAACCTGACCCAAACTTCACCTCGAACCTGGACCCCATTTAAGTCAATGGGGACCCAAACTTCACTTTATTATTTTCCGTTATAGCATGGTTATAATAGCATTCTTAAAACAGAATGCTAAATAAAATGTCTAATTTGGGGTTAAAAAAAACAAAAAACTCACCTCATCCACTTGATCACACAGCCGGTATCCTCTTTGAGTGAAAGTTTGAGTTATGGTTATTATTCTGTCCCATTACTTTTGGTCCCTTAACAAGTGGGAGGCACATATGCAAACTGTTGTAATTCCTACACCGTTCACCTGATTTGGATGTAAATACCCTCAAATTAAAGCTGACAGTCTGAAGTTAAAGCACATATAGTTTGTTTAATTTCAAATTCATTGTGGTGGTGTATAGAGCCAAAAATCTTAGAATTGTGTTGATGTCCCAATATTTATGTACCTGGTTGTAATTTGTCATTTTCATGGTGACAAGTTCCCTTTAAGAGGGAACATTTCAATGTTTATAATGAAGTAGTTAAGCCCAGACTTTAATCAAAATTGTGAATTTGTAGCATGACTTGAAGAGTGCTGTACACCAACATTACTCATCTAACTTAGTTGGAGCAGTTTTGTCTGGAAGAATGTACGAAGATAATAATAGCAAAGATGGGTGCACTCTGCGGTCTTACTAAACCCTCAAACTGATTTTTAAAATTGAGAGATTAGCCAACATGTCCTACGCGGTGTAGGACATGTCTGAGCCCGAGCACCGCGCCAATGTTTCTCAAGTAGCTCGGGACCTAACACTCACCTACATGTGCTGTATCGCCAATCACAGGGGCCAGTGGGCAAATTACAGGAGCATGAGGTCTGACTCACAAACAACTCACCAGTTACCTCAAGCATGTAACCATGCTAGCAATGGGAGAAGGGAGGAGTCTGCAAGTCCCACTCAAGACTGGCTGGTATGGCCCAGGCCTCACAGGTGCACCTACATGTAGCCTGTGGATGGAAAGCAGGCACATTTAAATTGGAGTTTATACACCTCCAGGCATCTCTATATATACAAACTAAAAAGAATGGCGTGGTATTAAACAGGCTGGAAGTGCTCAAACCCACATGCAGTTGTGCATATATATAGGGGAGCAAATCCTGCACTTGTGGCCCGTTGCTAATGGCGATCCCCAGCAAAAATGCATACAGTGGAGGATGCCCGCAGCGAACCACAAGTACCACAATAGACATCCTACACAAGATAGCAATTATGTGGATGTGATAATCAATATAGCAATATAACAATAGCAAAGCCAGGTGCACTCTGCGGTCTTACTAAACCCTCAAACTGATTTTAAAATTGAGAGATTAGCCAACATGTCCTAAGTTGTAGAATGTACCAAGCAAATATGGACATGCCAGAAGAGACTTTCCTCTATAAATTATAATTGCAGTCAAAATTGACTCCATAAACTTTTCACTTTCAGGGGCTGAATATGCATATTAAAGCGACCCTCCAGTTCAAGGAAAAATATTCATATTAACCGTGGAACAAACTGAACATTTACATGGTGACTAGTTCTCCAAATTTATTTTTATTTCTTTGTAATTAGCGGGCAGAATGATGGGGAACGGTGATTCCGCTGCAACCCCATCATCGAACTGCTCAGATGCCGCATTCATCGCTGATCGTGGTGTCTGAGGTGAACATTGAGGGCTGTCAGGGGTTAATCCAGTGTAAAAAACTCCACAAAAATGAATTGAATCCCATTTTATAATGCAACAAAACGGGGGAAAAAAACATAGTTTCAAAAAACACTGTATATCATTCAATAATAAACAGAAATCTAAATTAAATTCTCAAATTACCTACAATCTTGATATGATATCATACAATGTATTACATTTTCTCTTTTTATTTTACAGATAACTCAGCTGGTATTGAAGCACAGAGACATGGGTACAATCGCAGAGAAAAAGAGTTCTATCTCCTTCCAGTGGTAGTAGAGGACAGCAGTTACCCCATCCAAAGCAGTACAAGCACATTAACTATTAGAGTATGCAGATGTAACTCAAGAGGGACCGTCCTCTCCTGTAACGTGGAAGCTATTTTTTTACCTGTTGGTTTAAGCACTGGTGCTTTGATAGCCATTTTGCTGTGCATTATTATACTTTTAGGTAAGATTTCTCACAGAACAAAAATAAAAAAAAACACTCATTAACATGAAAGTAGAAAGTAGTACATGGGTAGAATTTTGTAAAAAGAATTTTCAAGAATTTTGCTCAACACTATTTATTACTGTAGGTTATATAGATTCTGCAGACTTATAACAATGTAATTTTTTCAAACGTTCCCTAATGCAGTTGTATATTTATATAGTGGACATTCAATAACTCTGTGTGCTATAGATTCTTATCAAGAGTTTAAGAGAGATATTTATTCATGTACCTCAAACAGTTTTCTTTGAATTACCCTTTAAAACAAAGTGAAAGCTTGATAGCATTATTCCCATATCCGACATTGATGGCATACTGTTATCAGTGGATACGCCATCAATGTCAGATTTGTTTGCGTACCACATTTAGGACCCACTCCTATCTCTAGAATGGAGCCCCAATTGAATAGAGAGCAGCCATGCATGCACTGCCACCCTCTGTTCACCACTATGGGAGTATTGAAAATAGGCGCTCGTTGGCTCAGCCATTTACCTGCAGTCCCATAGCATTCTATGGAAAAGTGGCTATGCATACGCGATGTGCTCCTCATTTACCGCTATAGGATTCCTGAAAATAGCCCAGCACACACTTGTTCGCCTATGTTCAGAGCTCCCATAGGAATAAATGGAGAGCATGCTGAGGATGCACTGCCACCTCTCCATTCACTTCAGGGGCTCTGTATCTGGCATATGTCATAAATGTCTGATGTCTGCCTTTAATAGTCAGTGCTGGGGTCCTAGGTTTGAATCTGACCAAGGACAACATCTGCATGGGGTTTGTATGTTGTCCCTGTGCACCCGTGCAGATAATCAGCTTCTCCAAAATTCCAAAGAGATACTGATAAGTAACTTAGATTGTGAGCTCCACTGGGTATAGCAAGCGATGAAAATGTCTATAAAGTGCTGCAGAATGTGCCAGTGCTATATAAGTGAGTAAAATACATTTTAAAAAGTGTTCTGCAGTATAATCTGGCTGTAGACATAAGATACCTTTTGATAGGCAGCTATCATCCCTGGCCCTGAAAAACAAAGTATAGTAATGGCAAAAAAAAAAAAAATAATACATTTAACAAAAATGTTTGATTGTTATTTCCTCATACAGAGACTGGCTGTGGGGCAGTTAGGCAAAGCCCAAAAATATCAGATTGTTAATGTATTACCGTATTTAAAGTCTATTTTTCTAAATCTTACCAACCTAAGGTATTGGGAAGCCTAAGCCTTTCATGGCTGAAATTGGAATTACCCTCGCAGTATAGCTGTTGTTTATATGGTTCATATCCACTGCTATGGGAGTTATGGAAACAGTGTAGCACAGTCCACTTAGCTATTTATGTGACTCCGGAGACCCCTAGCAATACTTATGAGGGCTATTCAGATCTCAGATGTGAAAAGATAAGAACAGAATAATCCTTTAAAGAGGACATCTCAGCTCTTCTAGCATGCAGTTTTAGTAAATACTTGTATTCTTCATGAGATTACAATTCTGGAGCCTTTTATGTCTAGATGCACAATTCCCCTTTCCTCCTAAACAGTTATAAATAAATTAAATACAGGCTTTACCAGTTGGGGATGTGTCCCAATGCTGTCTAATTAGTGTCTAGTAAGGGACATACCGCCTTGATATGGAGATTTGAAACATGCAGAAGTCAATTTATTCATACATATTCAGTAAGACTAATATGGGAACAACACAGTACAGTGTTATGTGAAATGATGCTACAGAATAGTTATTTGGTGGGGAATGCAAGAATTTACTAAAGCAGACATGTCAGGAGAGCTTCAATGTCAGTAAAAAATCTTCTGAAAGTGACCCTTCAGCAAAAAAAATAATAATAATTCACATGAACTTGAAAACATAACATGTACATTGTACCTAACTTTTCATTTTTTCAGCTGCAGATTTGTAGGTTCCTGGACTCCAATTCTGTCATCCAAGTCTGAGATGGCCTCATAACTTCTCAGAATACCTGGTACATGATGTGCTTTTGGAAGTTTATGACACTTCCTGCTGCCCTTGTAATGGCCGGGCTGGTCAAGCAGGAAATGTATTGAACTGTTGTGGAACAGCGTGCATCATGTAGTCTGAGAAAAAGAGCAGCCATCTTGGAAAACAGGAGAGTCCATGAATCTGCAGATCTGTAGCTGAAATGTTGGAAAGGAGGTTGCCAAGTTAGTGTTCTGTTTGTTCCCAAGTTAATGTTATTTTTATTTTTATTCTTGAACTGGAGGGTTTATTTTAGTATTGAGCATACTTCTATTATTTTACTTGAAAACTATTTTAGAACTGGGATCCAAAGTCGGTACCAATACCAACTGATATATCGGTACCAAAACCGACTTCGAATTGCAGTTTTAAAATGGTTTTCAAGTTGAGGAATCAAATGCCAAAGTTCTTGTGAGACTTCGGACTTAACTAATTTCACCTGAGCAAAGCCCATACATTTGAATGCTGAAAACAAAGTTTTGAGCAAAGCAACTTCAGATCTCTGATACTAAGCACGCCTCGCTCAACATTATTTGCTTTAATGATCAGAATATGGGTCATGAGGTGTACAAGAAATGTATCCAGTTTTTATTATACATTTAAGCCTTATTTATTTAATGCTATAGAACCGATTTAAAGTTTTTCACCTTGTGTAAATGTGTGTTTTGTTAAATATTATTTCAATGCCAAACAGAACAAAATCAATATGACAATCTTTCATATTTGCTTTAGTTATAGTGGTACTTTATGTAGCATTAAGAAGACAGAAAAAGAAAGATGCTCTGATGACATCGAAAGAAGATATAAGAGATAATGTAATTCATTATGATGACGAAGGAGGTGGGGAAGAAGACACTCAGGCCTTTGACATTGGGGCTCTAAGAAATCCAAAGGTAATTGAAGACAACAAGGGACGCAGAGACATAAAGCCTGAACCTTTGTGTTTGCCTCGTCATAAACCACCAGCAGAATACAATAGTGACATCAGAGATTTCATCAATGAAAGGCTGCAGGAGCATGATGTTGATCCAAATGCTCCACCATATGACTCACTAGCAACCTATGCCTATGAAGGCTCTGGATCAGTAGCTGAATCATTGAGCACCATAGAGTCACCTAGTATGGAAACAGATCAGGATTATGATTTTTTAAGTGACTGGGGCCCTCAATTTAAAAGCCTGGCAGAAATGTTTGGAGAAGAAACTTTCAACAAAGAGAAAATCACTTAATTTACAAATGTGGCAAGCAATCAAAAAGCTTTATCTAGACTATGTAAAAAAGTTTTATATTAAAATGCTAAAATATTTATCATACTGTCAGTTTTTGTTTGTTTCACAGCTGGAAGATTGATTCTGTAATGAAAAAAAAAATATGTTTTTGCTATTTTTCATTAAAGTAAGAAAACTCAGGTGTGATATCTACAATTTACTGAAATGATACTAAGAATAAATTACTGACCATGGTGTAAAGTAAAATTTTTTTTTTAATACAACTGAGGGGCTTAGAAAACCTTTTATTTCTGCACATATACTGTATCAGGCATTATGCACATTGCAACACCTAGTACAAGAGGCTTTAAGGAAACACCCATATTCCCTTTGGTCATGTACTATAGACTCATGTGTTGTTCCTGGTCTGCTGTATAGTTCTCTGTATGGGAACATATTTTCTGGTTGTAATATCTCCAGAATGTCTCATCTGATGGACAATACCATAATATTTTATGTTTTCTATCAGATTGTCTGTAGAAAATTCAGCCCTCTGGTATGCCTCCATAAGTGTATGAAGTTATAGTAGGGTCCCATTGGTACACCCCCAGTTTTAAGTTTACAAGAATTCTATCTTATGTTTTCCCCTCTAGCATTGACTCTTTACTTTCACCTTATAGAATTCCCATGCAAACATTAAAGGGAATCTGTCACCAGCAACCTCCCCCAAAAACTACATAGACATATAGCTGTAGTTCACTGATTAAACACAGTTTTTCTTTTAAACAGGAAATATAGAAGCGAGCACTCAAAACTATGGCACACACTCAGATTTTATTATTTAAAAGATCACTAATTTAGATAACATAAAATGAATAAAAATTCAATATAGAACAATTTAAAACAATTACTATGGTCGACCATAAAACTAATACAGCAAGAAATAGGGATTCCAATGGTATGTAATACAAAGTGATAAATAAATAAATAAATAAATAAATTATAATAAATTAATTAATTATCGTGTGCTGAAATATAAACTTGATTATAATGATAAATACATTGATGAAAATAGTGAAAAAATATATAGTGACTTGTTGTGAACAATAGTTGAAATCTAGCGCGTTATAGCGCAATTTGCTGAAAATATTCGCTGAATAAAATTCCTGTGGGGAATGGATAAGTCCGAGTCTATGGTGTTAGACACCGCAACACAGAAAAGCTTGGCTATAAATTTGTGCAGTCCCGTAGTACAGGTAGTAAGCTCAACTGCAGTCTTACCTCTGCCTAGAAGGAGCCGTCCGGAATCTGGTCTCCTATAATCAGGCGAAGTTTCTTGAGGACGCTGAGTTTCTTGAGGACGCTGAGCAAACTGCTATGTCCGCCGCTCTGTCTCCACGGATTCCACGCTGATATCGCTCAAGTCTCGTGATGTTTGGAGCGGGACTTTCGTCTCGTAACAGCGCTTATTCGGATATCCCGGACAATATTATCGGCACGAAGAAGCAGTTATTCATAGATCTTTTTGAAGCATGGCCATGCTAAAAGTCCTTATTACGGAGGTAGTTGCGGAGTGTCTGTTACCCAGACGCGTTTCGGGATATTCCAATCCCTTCTTCAGTATCCGAATAAGCGCTGTTACGAGATGAAAGTCCCGCTCCAAACATCACGAGACTTGAGCGATATCAGCGTGGAATCCGTGGAGACAGAGCGGCAGACATAGCAGTTTGCTCAGCGTCCTCAAGAAACTCAGCGTCCTCAAGAAACTTCGCCTGATTATAGGAGACCAGATTCCGGACGGCTCCTTCTAGGCAGAGGTAAGACTGCAGCTGAGCTTACTACCTGTACTACGGGACTGCACAAATTTATAGCCAAGCTTTTCTGTGTTGCGGTGTCTAACACCATAGACTCGGACTTATCCATTCCCCACAGGAATTTTATTCAGCGAATACTTTCAGCAAATTGCGCTATAACGCGCTGGATTTCAACTATTGTTCACAACAAGTCACTATATATTTTTCCACTATTTTCATCAATGTATTTATCATTATAATCAAGTTTATATTTCAGCACAAGATAATTAATTAATTTATTATAATTTATTTATTTATTTATCACTTTGTATTACATACCATTGGAATCCCTATTTCTTGCTGTATTAGTTTTATGGTCGACCATAGTAATTGTTTTAAATTGTTCTATATTGAATTTTTATTCATTTTATGTTATCTAAATTAGTGATCTTTTAAATAATAAAATCTGAGTGTGTGCATTGTTTTGAGTGCTCGCTTCTATATTTCCTGTTTATTACTTTCCTACTTGAGGTGTGGCGTCCTCAATTTTAGTTTGAAGCACCATACCGTCCATTGCCAGCAGTGAGCCACTTCATTCAATTAATTAATTTACAGTTTTTCTTTTGTTGATCTGAGATTCCATTCCTGAGTTATGATACCTTTATTAACCCCTTAGTGACTACCCATGCATGTTTTTACGGCTGTCACTAAGGGGCCTTAGGCTGTGCTGCCCAGAACAAGAGCTGCACGAGTCCCCCCGTGCAGCGGGAAGCGGTGGACCAGCTCTCACATGAGAGCTGCGGTCCTGCTCTAACAGCCCGGACCGGCAGGAGTACCGATTTGGGCTGTTTAACACTTTACATGTCGTGGCACCTGCCGCATGTAAAGTGCTGACAGAGTGAGTGGACTCCCTCTGTCTCTCATCGACACCCCACAAATGTGATTGCGGAGTGCCCATGTGTGTGAAGGCTGGCTGGGGTCTCATGTAGACCAGACCAGCCTTGACTAATTTCCATTTGACTCTCTGGCACAGCCTGCTGGTCAATGTCAAAATAGTATTGCCATTAAAATGCAATGCAGCATAGGGATAGTGCATTGCATTTTAAAAGCAATCAAAATACTGTCTGTTATAGTCCACTTGGGGGACTATTAAGTGGTAAAAAAATAAATAAAAATTAATTTAAAAAAACTATTCCATAAAAAATAAACTTTTTATTCCATTGAAAATATGCTTTTCAATGAAAAAAATTGAAAAAAAGAAATATCTCCCATATGTTTGGTATTTCCGCTTCCATAACGACCCAGACTACATAAATATTATGTAAATTATCCCCTCTGGTAAATGCCATAACAATAAAAAAATTAATGACAGAATTGCAAATTTATTCTTAGTTGCCGCCAAAAAAACTTAATAACAAGCAATCAAAAAACGTCATTTACTCCAAAATGATACCAATGAAAAATACAAGTCTTTACGCGAAAAACAAACCCTCACACAACTCTATAGAGCATATTTCTGCATCCATAACGACCCAGACTACATAAATATTACGTAAATTATCCCCTCTGGTAAATGCCATAAAAATAAAATAAAAATGACAGAATTGCAAATTTATTCTTAGTTGCCGCCAAAAAAACTTAATAACAAGCAATCAAAAAGTGTCATTTACTCCAAAATTATACCAATGAAAAATACAAGTCTTTATGAAAAAAACAAACCCTCACACAACTCTATAGAAATCAAAATAAAAAAGTAATGGGTTTTGGGAAGCAAAGATGCAAAAACATTTTATTTCTTTAAAAAAGAGGGTTCTATTGCAAAAAAGTAGCAAAACATAAAAAAAAGATATGCATTTCGTATAACTGTAATTGTACTGATCCAGAGAATAAAGATATTATGTTATTTATGTAAAAAAAATGAATGCCGTAAAATTTATAACGTAAAAACTCAGTGGCAGTTTTAGTTTTTCCCATCTCCGTCCCAGAAAGAGTTAATAAAAGTTGGTCAGAAAGTTATGCATACCCCAAAATGGCAACATTAAAAACTAAAACTTTTCCCGCAAAAAAAAAGTCCTCATACAGCCACAGTATATAGACGAAAAATAAAAAAAGTTATAGCTCTTGGAACGCGACGATGAAAAATGGAAGAAAAGTGCTTGGTCAGTAAGGCCAAAAACAGGGTGGTCAATAAAGCGTTAATGTGCACTAATGTTGCAATCAAGCTTTGTATAATCAATGCTTTGCCACTGCCTGGTCATGTCAATCAAGGCAGCAAGAGATGAGCTGTCCACAGAAAGTAGTGGAGATTGGAGGCAAAAAGAGCAATGGTAATGCCCAGGGGTGGATTGGCCATAGAACCTACAGGGAAATTTCCCAGTGGTCTAATGCCCAGGGGGCCACCCAAGCTCTCCTGATGGCTGCAGGCCAGGTACATAATGATCCGGGACAGTCAGAAATCAATCAAGCGTATAACCAGGGAGAGTGAAGGGAAAGGTTAGGATTCCAAAGAAGAATTGCATGTGTTGTGTACAATAGAGAGAAGAAGGGCAGGTGACAGACAGGGAGAGGGTAGACAGGACCTATGGCTATGCCTGCTTTGCCAGCAAGCAAATACTTTAATTCCCCCCAACCCCTCATTTTCACAGAAATCCTTGTTTGTTTTTTGTCGGGTTTAATATAATTAAGTAGTGTAAATAGTTTTCTTTATTTTCATGACTATGAAAATTGTAGATTCACACTGAAGGCATCAAAACTATGAATTAACACATGTGGAATTATATACATAACAAAAAAGTGTAAAACAACTGAAAATATATCATATTCTAGGTTCCTCAAAGTAGCCACCTTTTGCTTTGATTATTGCTTTGCACACTCTTGGCATTCTTTTGATGAGCTTAAAGAGGTAGTCACCTGAAATGGTCTTCCAAGAGTCTTGAAGGAGTTCCCAGAGATGCTTAGCACTTGTTGGCCCTTTTGCCTTCACTCTGCGGTCCAGCTCACCCCAAACCATCTCGATTGGGTTCAGGTCCGGTGACAGTGGAGGCCAGGTCATCTGGCGCAGCACCCCATCACTCTCTTTCATGGTCAAATAGCCCTTACACAGCCTGGAGGTGTGTTTGGGGTCATTGTCCTGTTAAAAAATAAATGATGGTCCAACTAAACGCAAGCCGGATGGAATAGCATGCCAGTGAAAGAGGTTGTGGTAGCCATGCTGGTTCAGTATGCCTTCAATTTTGAATAAATCCCCAACAGTGTCACCAGCAAAGCACCCCCACACCATCACACCACCTCCTCCTCCATGCTTCACGGTGGGAACCAGGCATGTAGAGTCCATCCGTTCACCTATTCTGCGTCGCACAAAGACACGGTGGTTGGAACCAAAGATCTCAAATTTGGACTCATCAGACCAAAGCACAGATTTCCACTGGTCTAATGTCCATTCCTTGTGTTCTTTAGCCCAAACAAGTCTCTTCTGCTTGTTGCCTGTCCATAGCAGTGGTTTCCTAGCAGATATTCTACCATGAATGCCTCATTTACACAGTCTCCAGTTGTTCTAGAGATGTGTCTGCTGCTAGAACTCTGTGTGGCATTGACCTGGTCTCTAATCTGAGCTGCTGTTAACCTCCGATTTCTGAGGCTGGTGACTCGGATGAACTTATCCTCTGCAGCAGAGGTGACTCTTGGTCTTCCTTTTCTGGGGCGGTCCGCATGTTTCTTTGTAGCGCTTGATGGTTTTTGTGACTGCACTTGGGGACACTTTCAAAGTTTTCCCAATTTTTCGGACTGACTGACCATCATTTCTTAAAGTAATGATGGGCACTTGTTTTTCTTTACTTAGCTGCTTTTTTCTTGCCATAATACAAATTCTAACAGTCTATTCAGTAGGACTATCAGCTGTGTATCCACCTGACTTCTCCACAACGCAACTGATGGTCCCAACCCCATTTATAAGGCAAGAAATCCCACTTATTAAACCTGACAGGACACACCTGTGAAGTGAAAACCATTTCAGGTGACTACCTCTTGAAGCTCATCAAGAGAATGCCAAGAGTGTGCAAATCAGTAATCAAAGCAAAAGGTGGCTACTTTGAAGAACCTAGAATATGACATATTTTCTGTTGTTTCCCACTTTTTTGTTATGTATATAATTCCACATGTGTTAATTCATAGTTTTGATGCCTTCAGTGTGAATTTACAATTTTCATAGTCATGAAAATAAAGAAAACTCTTTGAATAAGAAGGTGTGTCCAAACTTTTGGTCTGTACTGTATATATATATTTCCTTTCCCAAAAAAAAGTTGCCATCAAGAATTTAACTAAGCGATAGTTATGAGCCTCCTATTGGATAATTACTGCAGGGGCAATTTATCTTTCAGCTGGCAACAAGTTATTTAACCCCAACTGGTGCAATGAGTTGCTTCTCATTTCTTAACCACTTCAACCCCGCTAGCTGAAACCCCCTTAATGACCAGGCCACTTTTTACACTTCTGCACTACACTACTTTCACCGTTTATTGCTCGGTCATGAAACTTACCACCCAAATGAATTTTACCTCCTTTTCTTCTCACTAATAGAGCTTTCATTTGGTGGTATTTCATTGCTGCTGACATTTTTACTTTTTTAGTTATTAATCGAAATTTAACGATTTTTTGCAAAAAAATGACATTTTTCACTTTCAGTTGTAAAATTTTGCAAAAAAAACGACATCCATATATACATTTTTCGCTAAATTTATTGTTCTACATGTCTTTGATAAAAAAAAATGTTTGGGTAAAAAAAAAAATGGTTTGGGTAAAAGTTATAGCATTTACAAACTATGGTACAAAAATATGAATTTCCGCTTTTTGAAGCAGCTCTGACTTTCTGAGCACCTGTCATGTTTCCTGAGGTTCTACAATGCCCAGACAGTAGAAAACCCCCACAAATGACCCCATTTCGGAAAGTAGACACCCTAAGGTATTCACTGATGGGCATAGTGAGTTCATAGAACTTTTTTGTCACAAGTTAGCGGAAAATGATGATTTTTTTATTTTATTTTTTCTTACAAAGTGTCATATTCCACTAACTTAAACTTCCATGAACTCACTATGCCCATCACAAAAGACAACTTTTCCCATTTTTTTTATACAAAGTTGGCATTTGACCAAGATATTTATCTCACCCAGCATGGGTATATGTAAAATGACACCCCAAAGCACATTCCCCAACTTCTCCTGAGTACGGCGATACCACATGTGTGACACTTTTTTGCAGACTAGATGCGCAAAGCGGCCCAAATTCCTTTTAGGAGGGCATTTTTAGACATTTGGATCCCAGACTTCTTCTCACGCTTTAGGGTCCCTAAAAAGCCAGGGCAGTATAAATGTGACCCCACTTTGGAAAGAAGACACCCCAAGGTATTCAATGAGGGGCATGGCGAGTTCATAGATTTTTTTTTTTTTTTTTGCATAAGTTAGCGGAAATTGATTATTATTTTTTTTTCTCACAAAGTCTCCCTTTCCGCTAACTTGGGACAAAAATTTCAATCTTTTATGGACTCAATATGCCCCTCAGCGAATACCTTGGGGTGTCTTCTTTCCGAAATGGGGTCACATGTGGGGTATTTATAATGCCCTGATATTTTAGGGGCCCTAAAGCGTGAGAAGAAGTCTGGAATATAAATGTCTAAAAAATTTTACGCATTTGGATTCCGTGAGGGGTATGGTGAGTTCATGTGAGATTTTTTTTGACAAAAGTTAGTGGAATATGAGACTTTGTAAGAAAAAACAAACAAAAAAATATATATATATATTTCCGCTAACTTGGGCCAAAAAAATGTCTGAATGGAGCCTTACAGGGAGTGATCAATGACAGGGGGGTGATCACCCATATAGACTCCCTGATCACCCCCCTGTCATTGATCACCCCCCTGTCATTGATCACTCCCTGTAAGGCTCCATTCAGACATTTTTTTGGCCCAAGTTAGCGGAAATATATATATATTTTTTTGTTTGTTTTTTCAGACTTCCGTATGTGTTTTGCAGATCCGATCCATGTATCCGTGGATCCGTAAAAATCGTACGGACGTCTGAATGGAGCCTTACAGGGGGGTGATCAATGACAGGGGGGTGATCAATGACAGGGAAGTGATCAGGAAGTCTATATGCGTGATCACCCCCTTGTCATTGATCACCCCCCTGTAAGGCTCCATTCAGACGTCCGTATGTGTTTTGCGGATCCGATCCATGTATCCATGGATCCGTAAAAATCATACGGACGTCTGAATGGAGCCTTACAGGGGGGTGATCAATGACAGGGGGGTGATCAATGACAGGGAAGTGATCAGGAAGTCTATATGCGTGATCACCCCCTTGTCATTGATCACCCCCCTGTAAGGCTCCATTCAGACGTCCGTATGTGTTTTACGGATCCGATCCATGTATCCGTGGATCCGTAAAAATCATACGGACGTCTGAATGGAGCCTTACAGGGGGGTGATCAATGACAGGGGGGTGATCAATGACAGGGAAGTGATCAGGAAGTCTATATGGGTGATCACCCCCTTGTCATTGATCACCCCCCTGTAAGGCTCCATTTAGACGTCCGTATGTGTTTTGCGGATCCGATCCATGTATCCGTGGATCCGTAAAAATCATACGGACGTCTGAATGGAGCCTTACAGGGGGGGTGATCAATGACAGGGGGGTGATCAATGACAGGGGGGTGATCAGGGAGTCTGTATGGGGTGATCAGTGGTTCATAAGGGGTTAATAAGTGACAGGGGGGTGTAGTGTAGTTGTGTTTTGTGGTACTTTACACAGCTACCTGTGTCCTCTGGTGGTCGATCCAAACAAAAGGGACCACCAGAGGACCAGGTAGCAGGTATATTAGACGCTGTTATCAAAACAGCGTCTAATATACCTGTTAGGGGTTAAAAAAAAATCACATCTCCAGCCTGCCAGCGAGCCATCTCCGCTGGCAGGCTGGAGATCCACTCGCTTACCTTCCGTTCCTGTGAGCGCGCATGCCTGTGTGCGTGCGTTCACAGGAAATCTCGGCTATCGCGGGAGGACGCGTATATGCGTCCACCCAGAAGAGCAGGGCCGCCGGCAGGACACAATCCTGCGTACGGCGGTCCTGTAGCGGTTAAACAACCATGTCGAAAGATACATCTCGTGGTCGTGGTAAAGATGTTAGTCTGTTTGAGAAGTGTCAAATCATTGGCATGCATCAAGCAGAGAAAACATCTAAGGAGATTGCAGAAACTACTAAAATTGGGTTAAGAACTGTCCAATGCATTATTAAAAACTGGAAGGATAGTGGGGATCCATTGCATTTGAGGAAGAAATGTGGCGGGAAAAAAATCTGATGTGATCGGGTATCACTTAGACGTTTGGTGAAATTAAATCGAAGAAAAACTGCTGTAGAACTCAGGGCTATGTTTAATAGTGAAAGTAAGAGCATTTCCACATGCTAAATGCAAAGGGAACTTAAGGGATTGGGAATGAACAGCTGTGTAGCCATAAGAAAACTACTAATCAGTGAGGCAAACCAGAAAAAAAGGCTTCAATTTGTTAGGGAGCATAAAGATTGCACTCTGGAGCAATGGAAGAAGGTCATGTGGTCTGATGAGTCAAGATTAGAGTTGAGCGAACACCTGGATGTTCGGGTTCGAGAAGTTCGGCCGAACTTCCCGGAAATGTTCGGGTTCGGGATCAATGGGGGACCCGAACTTTTCGGTACTAAAAAGGCTGGAAAACAGCCCAGGAAAGGGCTAGAGGGCTGCAAAAGGCAGCAACATGTAGGTAAATCCCCTGCAAACAAATGTGGATAGGGAAATGAATTAAAAAAAATAATAATAAATAAAAATTAACCAAAATCAATTGGAGAGAGGTCCCATAGCAGAGAATCTGGCTTCACGTCACCCACCACTGGAACAGTCCATTCTCAGATATTTAGGCCCCGGCACCCAGGCAGAGGAGAGAGGTCCCGTAACAGAGAATCTGTCTTCATGTCAGCAGAGAATCAGTCTGCATGTCATAGCAGAGAATCAGGCTTCACGTCAGCCACCACTGCAACAGTCCATTGTCATAAATTTAGGCCAAGCACCCAGGCAGAGGAGAGAGGTCCCGTAACAGACAATCTGGCTTCATGTCAGCAGAGAATCAGTCTTCATATCATAGCAGAGAATCAGGCTTCACGTCACCCACCACTGTAAGAGTCCATTTTCATAAATTTAGGCCCAGCACCCAGGCAGAGGAGAGAGGTCCCGTAACAGACAATCTGGCTTCATGTCAGCAGAGAATCAGTCTTTATATCATAGCAGAGAATCAGGCTTCACGTCAGCCACCAATGCAACAGTCCATTGTCAGATATTTAGGCCCAGCACCCAGGCAGAGGAGAGAGGTCCCGTAACAGACAATCTGGCTTCATGTCAGCAGAGAATCGGTCTTCATATCATAGCAGCGAATCAGACTTCACGTCACCCACCACTGTAAGAGTCCATTTTCATCAATTTAGGCCCAGCACCCAGGCAGAGGAGAGAGGTCCCGTAACAGACAATCTGGCTTCATGTCAGCAGAGAATCAGTCTTCATATCATAGCAGAGAATCAGGCTTCACGTCACCCACCACTGTAAGAGTCCATTTTCATAAATTTAGGCCCAGCACCCAGGCAGAGGAGAGAGGTCCCGTAACAGACAATCTGGCTTCATGTCAGCAGAGAATCAGTCTTCATGTCATAGCAGAGAATCAGGCTTCACGTCAGCCACCACTGCAACAGTCCATTGTCATAAATTTAGGCCCAGCACCCAGGCAGAGGAGAGAGGTCCCGTAACAGACAATCTGGCTTCATGTCAGCAGAGAATCAGTCTTCATATCATAGCAGAGAATCAGGCTTCACGTCAGCCACCACTGTAAGAGTCCATTTTCATAAATTTAGGCCCAGCACCCAGGCAGAGGAGAGAGGTCCCGTAACAAACAATCTGGCTTCATGTCAGCAGAGAATCAGTCTTTATATCATAGCAGAGAATCAGGCTTCACGTCAGCCACCAATGCAACAGTCCATTGTCAGATATTTAGGCCCAGCACCCAGGCAGAGGAGAGAGGTCCCGTAACAGACAATCTGGCTTCATGTCAGCAGAGAATCAGTCTTCATATCATAGCAGAGAATCAGGCTTCACGTCACCCACCACTGTAAGAGTCAATTTTCATAAATTTAGGCCCAGCACCCAGGCAGAGGAGAGAGGTCCCGTAACAGACAATCTGGCTTCATGTCAGCAGAGAATCAGTCTTCATATCATAGCAGAGAATTAGGCTTCACGTCAGCCACCAATGCAACAGTCCATTGTCAGATATTTAGGCCCAGCACCCAGGCAGAGGAGAGAGGTCCCGTAACAGACAATCAGGCTTCACGTCAGCCACCAGTGCAACAGTCCATTGGCATATATTTAGGCCCAGCACCCAGGCAGAGGAGAGAGGTCCCGTAACAGAGAATATAGCTTCATGTCAGCAGAGAATTAGTCTGCATGTCATAGCAGAGAATCAGGCTTCACGTCACCCACCACTGTAACAGTCCATTTTCATAAATTTAGGCCCAGCACCCAGGCAGAGGAGAGAGGTCCCGTAACAGACAATCAGGCTTCACGTCAGCCACCAGTGCAACAGTCCATTGGCATATATTTAGGCCCAGCACCCAGGCAGAGGAGAGAGGTCCCGTAACAGAGAATCTGGCTTCATGTCAGCAGAGAATTAGTCTGCATGTCATAGCAGAGAATCAGGCTTCACGTCACCCAACATTGGAACAGTCCATTGGCATATATTTAGTCCCCGGCACCCAGACAGAGGAGAGGTTCATTCAAATTTGGGTAGCCTCGCAATATAATGGTAAAATGAAAATAAAAATAGCATTGAATGAGGAAGTGCCCTGGAGTACAATAATATATGGTTAAGGGGAGGTAGTTAATGTCTAATCTGGACAAGGGATGGACAGGTCCTGTGGGATCCATGCCTGGTTTATTTTTATGAACGTAAGCTTGTCCACATTGGCTGTATACAGGCGGCTGCGTTTGTCTGTAATGACACCCCCTGCCGTGCTGAATACACGTTCAGACAAAACGCTGGCCGCCGGGCAGGCCAGCACCTCCAAGGCATAAAAGGCTAGCTCTGGCCACGTGGACAATTTAGAGACCCAGTAGTTGAATGGGGCCGAACCATCAGTCAGTACGTGGAGGGGTGTGCACACGTACTGTTCCACCTTGTTAGTGAAATGTTGCCTCCTGCTAACACGTTGCGTATCAGGTGGTGGTGCAGTTAGCTGTGGCATGTTGACAAAACTTTTCCACATCTCTGCCATGCTAACCCTGCCCTCAGAGGAGCTGGCCGTGATACAGCTGCCTTGGCGACCTCTTGCTCCTCCTCTGCCTTGGCCTTGGGCTTCCACTTGTTCCCCTGTGACATTTGGGAATTCGTGCGCTTGTACTCGCGCATCTTCCTATCACGCTCCAGTGCAGGAAGTAAGGTGGGCACATTGTCTTTGTAGCGTGGATCCAGCAGGGTGGCAACCCAGTAGTCCGCACACGTTAAAATGTGGGCAACTCTGCTGTCGTTGCGCAGGCACTGCAGCATGTAGTCGCTCATGTGTGCCAGGCTGCCCAGGGGTAAGGACAAGCTGTCCTCTGTGGGAGGCGTATCGTCATCGTCCTGCCTTTCCCCCCCAGCCACGCACCAGTGATGGACCCGAGCTGCGTTGGGTGCCACCCCGCTGTGACCATGCTTCATCCTCATCCTCCTCCACCTCCTCCTCATCCTCATCCTCCTCGTCCTCCAGTAGTGGGCCCTGGCTGGCCACATTTGTACCTGGCCTCTGCTGTTGCCAAAAACCTCCCTCTGAGTCACTTCGAAGAGACTGGCCTGAAAGTGCTAAAAATGACCCCTCTTCCTCCTCCTCCTCCTGGGCCACCTCCTCTTCCATCATCGCCCTAAGTGTTTTCTCAAGAAGACATAGAAGTTGTATTGTAACGCTGATAACGGCGTCATCGCCACTGGCCATGTTGGTGGAGTACTCGAAACAGCGCAACAGGGCACACAGGTCTCGCATGGAGGCCCAGTCATTGGTTGTGAAGTGGTGCTGTTCTGTAGTGCGACTGACCCGTGTGTGCTGCAGCTGAAACTCCACTATGGCCTGCTGCTGCTCGCACAGTCTGTCCAGCATGTGCAAGGTGGAGTTCCACCTGGTGGGCACGTCGCATATGAGGCGGTGAGCGGGAAGGCCGAAGTTACGCTGTAGCGCAGACAGGCGAGCAGCAGCAGGATGTGAACGCCGGAAGCGCGAACAGACGGCCCGCACTTTATGCAGCAGCTCTGACATGTCGGGGTAGTTGTGAATGAACTTCTGCACCACCAAATTCAGCACATGCGCCAAGCAAGGGATGTGCGTCAAACTGGCTAGTCCCAGAGCTGCAACGAGATTTCGCCCATTATCACACACCACCAGGCCGGGCTTGAGGCTCACCGGCAGCAACCACTCATCGGTCTGTTGTTCTATACCCTGCCACAACTCCTGTGCGGTGTGGGGCCTGTCCCCCAAACATATGAGTTTCAGAATGGCCTGCTGATGTTTACCCCGGGCTGTGCTGAAGTTGGTGGTGAAGGTGTGTGGCTGACTAGATGAGCAGGTGGAAGAAGAGGAGGAGGAAGTCGAGTAGGAGGAGGTGGCAACAGAAGGCAAAGAATGTTGCCCTGCGATCCTTTGCGGCGGAAGGACGTGCGCCAAACAGCTCTCCGCCTGGGGCCCAGCTGCCACTACATTTACCCAGTGTGCAGTTAGGGAGATATAGCGTCCCTGGCCATGATTACTGGTCCACGTATCTGTGGTTAGGTGGACCTTGCCACAGATGGCGTTGCGCAGTGCACACTTGATTTTATCGGATACTTGGTTGTGCAGGGAAGGTACGGCTCTCTTGGAGAAGTAGTGCCGGCTGGGAACAACATACTGTGGGACAGCAAGCGACATGAGCTGTTTGAAGCTGTCTGTGTCCACCAGCCTAAATGACAGCATTTCATAGGCCAGTAGTTTAGAAATGCTGGCATTCAGGGCCAGGGATCGAGGGTGGCTAGGTGGGAATTTACGCTTTCTCTCAAATGTTTGTGAGATGGAGAGCTGAACACTGCCGTGTGACATGGTTGAGATGCTTGGTGACGGAGGTGGTGGTGGTGTTGGTGGTACATCCCCTGTTTGCTGGGCGGCAGGTGCCAACGTTCCTCCAGAGGCGGAGGAAGAGGCCGAGGCGGCAGCAGCAGAAGAGGCCGAGGCGGCAGCAGCAGAAGAGGTAGCAGGGGGAGCCTGAGTGACTTCCTTGGTTTTAAGGTGCTTACTCCACTACAGCTTGTGTCTCACATGTAGATGCCTGGTCATGCAGGTTGTGCTAAGGTTCAGAAAGTTAGTTCCTCGCTTCAGGCTCTGATGGCACAGTGTGCAAACCACTCGGGTCTTGTCGTCAGCACATTGTTTGAAGAAGTGCCATGCCAGGGAACTCCTTGAAGCTGCCTTTGGGGTGCTCGGTCCCAGATGGCGGCGGTCAGTAGCAGGCGGAGTCTCTTGGCGGCGGGTGTTCTGCTTTTGCCCACTGCTCCCTCTTTTGCTACGCTGTTGGCTCGGTCTCAACACTGCCTCTTCCTCCGAACTGTGAAAGTCAGTGGCACGACCTTCATTCCATGTGGGGTCTAGGACCTCATCGTCCCCTGCATCGTCTTCCACCCAGTCTTGATCCCTGACCTCCTGTTCAGTCTGCACACTGCAGAAAGACGCAGCAGTTGGCACCTGTGTTTTGTCATCATCAGAGACATGCTGAGGTGGTATTCCCATGTCCTCATCATCAGGAAACATAAGTGGTTGTGCGTCAGTGCATTCTATGTCTTTCACCGCTGGGGAAGGGCTAGGTGGATGCCCTTGGGAAACCCTGCCAGCGGAGTCTTCAAACAGCATAAGAGACTGCTGCATAACTTGAGGCTCAGACAGTTTCCCTGGTATGCATGGGGGTGATGTGACAGACTGATGGGGTTGGTTTTCAGGCGCCACCTGTGCGCTTTCTGCAGAAGACTGGGTGGGAGATAATGTGAACGTGCTGGATCCACTGTCGGCCACCCAATTGACTAATGCCTGTACCTGCTCAGGCCTTACCATCCTTAGAACGGCATTGGGCCCCACCATATATCGCTGTAAATTCTGGCGGCTACTGGGACCTGAGGTAGTTGGTACACTAGGACGTGTGGATGTGGCAGAACGGCCACGTCCTCTCCCAGCACCAGAGGGTCCACTAACACCACCACGACCATGTCCACGTCCGCGTCCCTTACTAGATGTTTTCCTCATTGTTATCGTTCACCACAACAACAAAAATATTATTTGGCCCAATGTATTGTATTCAAATTCAGCGGGATATAAATTTGAGGCCTAGTATTTAGGCGCTGGGTGACCGGTATAGATTTACAGAATTAGACTTGGAAATGCACAGTAGCGTGTGTGTAAAGTTATTCTGAATGACCCTATGTGCACCTTGAATATTATATACCCTTTTAGGGATAGATTTCAAATAGCTCTGATACAGCAGAAACCACTAAATTATGAAATTGCTAAATTGGGAATTGTATTTCAACCCTGAACAAAAAATTGTGCTTAGATGGACACTAAATAACTTGCCCAGCCAGAACAGTACAGCGGTAAAGACAGATTTAGCGGGATATAAATTTGAGGCCTAGTATTTAGTCGCTGGGTGACCGGTATGGATTTACTGGCAGAATTAGACTTGGAAATGCACAGTAGCGTGTGTGTGAAGTTATTCTGAATGACCCTATGTGCACCTTGAATATTATATACCCTTTTAGGGATAGATTTCAAATAGCTCTGATACAGCAGAAACCACTAAATTATGAAATTGCTCAATTGGGAATTGTATTTCAACCCAGAACAAAAAATGTGCTTTGACGGACACTAAATAACTTGCCCAGCCAGAACAGTACAGCGGTAAAGACAGATTTAGCGGGATATAAATTTGAGGCCTAGTATTTAGGCGCTGGGTGACCGGTATGGATTTAGTGACAGAATTAGACTTGGAAATGCACAGTAGCGTGTGTGTGAAGTTATTCTGAATGACCCTATGTGCACCTTGAATATTATATACCCTTTTAGGGATAGATTTCAAATAGTTCTGATACAGCAGAAACCACTAAATTATGAAATTGCTAAATTGGGAATTGTTTTTCAACCCAGAACAAAAAATGTGCTTTGACGGACACTAAATAACTTGCCCAGCCACAACAGTACAGCGGTAACGACAGATTTAGTGGGATATAAATTTGAGGCCTAGTATTTAGGCGCTGGGTGACCGGTATGGATTTACTGACAGAATTAGACTTGGAAATGCACAGTAGCGTGTGTGTGAAGTTATTCTGAATGACCCTATGTGCACCTTGAATATTATATACCCTTTTAGGGATAGATTTCAAATAGCTCTGATACAGCAGATGGATTTACTGACAGAATTAGACTGGGATATGGCCAAAAAATAACCACACTATTGCTGGTTAAATGCACTTGGTGTGACAGCTTGACCAACCACACTACTGAGGGTTAAATGCACTTGGTGACGGGCGCAGCTTGCCCCTGATGTAGTATATGGCCAAAAAATAAACAGACTATTGCTGGTTAAATGCACTTGGTGTGACAGCTTCACCCTGATGTAGGCTTTAGCCAAAAAACAAACACACCATTGAGGGTTAAATGCACTTGGTGACAG
Organism: Bufo gargarizans; assembly: GCF_014858855.1. NCBI lineage: Eukaryota > Metazoa > Chordata > Amphibia > Anura > Bufonidae > Bufo > Bufo gargarizans. The sequence goes on along the minus strand of NC_058084.1, from coordinate 288,253,849 downwards.
GCGCAGCTTGCCCCTGATGTAGTATATGGCCAAAAAATGAACAGACTATTGCTGGTTAAATGCACTTGGTGTGACAGCTTCACCCTGATGTAGGCTTTAGCCAAAAAACAACCACACCATTGAGGGTTAAATGCACTTGGTGACAGGAGCAGCTTGCCCCTGATGTAGTATATGGCCAAAAAATAAACAGACTATTGCTGGTTAAATGCACTTGGTGTGACAGCTTCACCCTGATGTAGGCTTTAGCCAAAAAACAACCACACCATTGAGGGTTAAATGCACTTGGTCGCAGCTTGTGCTGGCGCACCACAAGACACAAAATGGCCGCCGATCACCCCAGAAAAAAGTGACTGACAAACGGTCTGGGCAGCCTAAAAACAGTGAGCAATTGAATTTCAGCAGCTCAATGATGCACAGCTGCAGATCGATCGATTAATCAAGTCCTTTGGAGGAGTTAATCTGCCTAATCTCGCCCTACTGTCGCAGCCGCAACCTCTCCCTACGCTAATCAGAGCAGAGTGACGGGCGGCGCTATGTGACTCCAGCTTAAATAGAGGCTGGGTCACATGGTGCTCTGGCCAATCACAGCCATGCCAATAGTAGGCATGGCTGTGACGGCCTCTAGGGGCAAGTAGTATGACGCTTGTTGATTGGCTGCTTTGCAGCCTTTCAAAAAGCGCCAAGAAAGCATCACAAAAGCGCCAAGAAAGCGACGAACACCGAACCCGAACCCGGACTTTTACGAAAATGTCCGGGTTCGGGTCCGTGTCACGGACGCCCCAAAATTCGGTACGAACCCGAACTGTACAGTTCGAGTTCGCTCATCCCTAGTCAAGATTTACCCTGTTCCAGAGTGATGGTCGCATCAGGGTAAGAAGAGAGGCAGATGAAGTGATGCACCCATCATGCCTAGTTCCTACTGTACAAGCCTGTGGACACCATGGTATGATCTGGGGTTGCTGCAGTTGGTCAGGTCTAGGTTCAGCAACAGTATGTGCTCCAAGAATGAGGTCAGCTGAATACCTGAACATACAGAATGACCAGGTTATTCCATCAATGGATTTTTTCCTCCCTGATGGCATGGGCATATTCAAAGATGACAATGCCAGGATTTATCGGGCTCAAATTGTGAAAGAGGGGTTCGGGGAGCATGAGACATCATTTTCACATATGGATTGGCCACCACAGAGTCCAAACCTTAACCCCATTCAGAATCTTTGGGATGTGCTGGAGAAGGCTTTGTGCAGCAGTGAGACTCTACCATCATCAATGCAAGATCTTGGTGAAAAATGTATGCAACATTGGATGGAAATAAATCTTGTGACATTGCAGAATCATACCGAAAAAATGCCACAGCAAATGTGTGCCGTAATCAAAGCTAAAGGTGGTCCAACGAAATATTAGAGTGTGTGACCTTTTCTTTTCTTTTTTTGGTGGTGACTTTTATTTTGGACAGGTAGTGTGTATATATATATACATACTCACCTAAAGAATTATTAGGAACACCATACTAATACAGTGTTAGACCCCCTTTTGCCTTCAGAACTGCCTTAATTCTACGTGGCATTGATTTACCAAGGTGCTGATAGCATTCTTTAGAAATGTTGGCCCATATTGATATGATAGCATCTTGCAGTTGATGGAGATTTGAGGGATGCACATCCAGGGCACAAAGCTCCCGTTCCACCACATCCCAAAGATGCTCTATTGGGTTGAGATTTGGTGACTGTGGGGGCCATTTTAGTACAGTGAACTCATTGTCATGTTCAAGAAACCAATTTGAAATGATTCGAGCTTTGGTGCATTATCCTGCTGGAAGTAGCCATCAGAGGATGGGTACATGGTGGGCATGAAGGGATGGACATGGTCAGAAACAATGCTCAGGTAGCCCGTGGCATTTAAACGATGGCCAATTGGCACTACGGGGCATAAAGTATGCCCAGAAAACATCCCCCACACCATTACACCACCACCACCAGCCTGCACAGTGGTAACAAGGCATGATGGATACATGTTCTCATTTTCGCCCACAGGACTGCCGCATACTCGATGTTTTTCCCTTTTCACACCATTCTTTGTAATCCCTAGAAATGGTTGTGAGTGAAAATCCCAGTAACTGAGCAGAAATACTCAGACCAGCCCGTCTGGCACCAACAACCATGCCACGCTCAAAATTGCTTAAAATTGCTTAAATCACCTTTCTTTCCCATTCTGACATTCAGTTTGGAGTTCAGCAAAATTATTTTTGGGTAGAAAACTATTTTTATTACAACTTTTTTTCTAAATTTAATTTTACATTTTCTACAAGCCCCTTCACGTGTGAAAACACTACATACACAACCCTCACACTAAATAAAGGTTTCCACATTTCACACGTCACACCCCAATAAAATAAAGATGGTCCGTCCATCCCAACGACTATACTGAGCTGAAGAGGCAAACGGCATGCTTGCCTCCGATACTGAGTCTGCCAGTGAGGGAGAAGAGGATACCACTTTCCTCTACTCCTCTACCCCCTCATCATCATCATTCGCTGATGAGGGACCCTCTAGAAGGCGCCCAAGGGTAGCAGAGGAGGCAGCCCCCCAAAGTGAGCCCACATGGACCCCACCCCCTGATGATTATCAGCCTCAAATTCCTAGGTTTGTGGGCAACTCAGGAATTCTGATAGATTGTGCAGGATTCACTGAGCTAGATTTTTTCAAAATCTTCTTTGAAGATTTAGTAAACATAATGGTGGCTCAAACCAATTTGTACGCCCAAAAACTCGATGCTCAGAACTCTAGTTCGCCATAAGTGCTAGACCCCTAGGTTGGACCCAGTAGATGCAGCAGAGATGATGAAGTGTTAGGGAATCGTGCTACATATGGGCATAATAAAAAAAATAAAAAACGTTAGGCAATATTAGAGTTCTGACATTTTCTACCAGACTCCAATTTACAGTCAGACCATGACCCAGAAGCGATTTGAATCAATCCAAATTCCTACACCACAATGACAATTCACAGTGCCCACCCCAAATCGACCCAACATTTGACCGACTGTTCAAGGTTAGGCCTGCCATTGACCACTTCAGCAACAAGTTTGCTGAGGTGTACAACCCAGAGAAAAATTTCAGTGTAGATGAGTCCCTATTATTGTTCAAAGGGAGGATTAGATTCCGCCAATACCTGCCTAGCAAACAGGCAAGGTATGGCATAAAAATTTACAAACTCTGTAAGAGTAGCTCCGGGTACACCCACAAGTTCCGCATTTACAAAGGGAAATATTCCAGGATAGAACACCCAGGATGCCCCTCCCCCCGTCCTAGGAGTTAGTGGTAAGATTGTGTGGGAATTACTGCACCCACTGCTGGATAATAGTTACCACCTCTATGTGGATAACTATTATACCAGCATACCCCTATTCAGGTCCCTAACTGCCAAGGGTAATGTGGCTTGTGGCACTGCACGCAAATCTGAGAGGCCTCCCTAGATCACTGGTAGTGCAACCACTGAGAAAGGCCGGAAGTAGGGCTCTCTGCCATGAAAATATGCTGACAAGAGTGACGTCCTTGTACTGAAAACCATTCAAACTAGCGCCAGCTCCCCTGCCGCTGTACGAGGCACCATTACCACTGTCAACAAGCCAGACTGCATCCTTGATTACAACAAGCACATTGGAGGGGTGGATCTGCAGATTAACTTCTTCGATTTTCATTTCTGGGGACCTCAGGAAATTTTTAAAATGCAACATTGCAGCTAGAGATGGCCTTGCCGTTCATCTGGCGGACATTTCGTGGTTTGCTCATTTGCGGGTGAACAACATATGGCGATGTCCGCTGGTGCCATATTCTTTTACATTGTGAAGAACTTTGACCCATGACACATCCATCAGATGGTACAGGATAACCAACTGAGACATTTCAGCACATGGACATACCCCCTACGTTATAAATATTATAGTGCATTTGTATTGTGTAGCAGTTGTGTGCTATTGGAACAAATAATTTCAACTGGTGTGATATACCAGTTGGCCCCCCAAAAAACTGATTGAATCAGGGGTGTGATATACCAATAATATACTTTATATTTAGTGTATTTGGGTAGTGCAGCATTTGTGTGTGGTTCTGCTGTGTTACCTCAGCTACACAGAGTGACAAATGTTATTGGAACAAATAATTTAAACTGGTGTCATATACCAGTTGCACCCAAAAAAATACTGATTGAGGCAGGGGTGTGATATACCAATAATATATTTTCTATATAGTACATTTAAATAGTGCAGCCTTTGTTTGCACACAGAGTGCCAAACGCTATTGGAACAAATAAATTCTACTGCTGTGATATACCAGTTGCCTCCCCCCCAAAAAAAACTGATTGAAGCAGGGGTGTTATATACAAATAATATACTTTATATATATAGTGCATTCTGGTAGTGCAGAATTTGTTTGCATTTTGCTGTGTTACCGCAGCTACACAGAGTGACAAACGCTATTGGAACAAATCATTTCTACTGGTGTGAGATACTAGTTGCCCCCCCCCCCCCCCCCCCACCGAAAAAAAAATGATTGAAGCAGGGGAGTTACAGACGTGGACAAAATTGTTGGTACCCTTTGGTCAATGAAAGAAAAAGTCACAATGGTCACAGAAATAACTTTAATCTGACAAAAGTAATAATAAATTAAAATTCTATAAATGTTAACCAATGAAAGTCAGACATTGTTTTTCAACCATGCTTCAACAGAATTATGTAAAAAAATAAACTCATGAAACAGGCATGGACAAAAATGATGGTACCCCTAGAAAACACAGAACATAATGTGACCAAAGGGACATGTTAATTCAAGGTGTGTCCACTAATTAGCATCACAGGTGTCTACAACCTTGTAATCAGCCATTGGGCCTATATATATGGCTCCAGGTAATCACTGTGTTGTTTGGTGATATGGTGTGTACCACACTCGACATGGACCAGAGGAAGCAAAGGAAAGAGCTGTCTCAAGAGATCAGAAAGAAAATTATAGACAAGCATGTTAAAGGTAAAGGCTATAAGACCATCTCCAAGCAACTAGATGTTCCTGTGAGTACAGTTGCACATATTATTCATAAGTTTAAGATCCATGGGACTGTAGCCAACCTCCCTGGACGTGGCCGCAGGAGGAAAATTGATGACAAATCTAAGAGACGGATAATCCGAATGGTAACAAAAGAGCCTAGAAAGACTTCTAAAGAGATTCAAGGTGAACTTCATGCTCAAGGAACATCAGTGTCAGATCGCACCATCCGTCGTTGTTTGAGCCAAAGTGGACTACATGGGAGACGACCAAGGAGGACACCATTGTTGAAAACGAATCATAAAAAAGCAAGACTGGAATATGCCAAACTACATGTTGACAAGCCACAAAGCTTCTGGGAGAATGTCCTGTGGACAGATGAGACAAAAATCGAAGTTTTTGCCAAGGCACATCAGCTGTATGTTCACAGACGAAAAAATGAAGCATATCAAGAAAAGAACACTGTCCCTACTGTGAAACATGGAGGAGGCTCTGTTATGTTCTGGGGCTGCTTTGCTGCGTCTGGCACAGGGTGTCTTGAATCTGTGCAGGGTACAATGAAATCTCAAGACTATCAAGGAATTCTAGAGAGAAATGTACTAGCCAGTGTCAGAAAGCTTGGTCTCAGTCGCAGGTCATGGGTCTTGCAACAGGACAATGACCCAAAACACACCGCTAAAAACACCCAAGAATGGCTAAGAGGAAAAAATTGGACTATTCTAAAGTGGCCTTCTATGAGCCCTGACCTCAATCCTATTGAGCATCTTTGGAAGGAGCTGAAACATGCAGTCTGGAAAAGGCACCCTTCAAACCGGACACAACTGGAGCAGTTTGCTCATGAGGAGTGGGCCAAAATACCTGCTGAGAGGTGCAGATGTCTCATTGACAGTTACAGGAAGCGTTTGATTGCAGTGATTGCCTCAAAAGGTTGCGCAACAAAATATTAAGTTAGGGGTACCATCATTTTTGTCCATGCCTGTTTCATGAGTTTATTTTTTTACATAATTCTGTTGAAGCATGGTTGAAAAACAATGTCTGACTTTCATTGGTTAACATTTATAGAATTTTAATTTATTATTACTTTTGTCAGATTAAAGTTATTTCTGTGACCATTGTGACTTTTTCTTTCATTGACCAAAGGGTACCAACAATTTTGTCCACGTCTGTATATACCAATAATATACTATCTATATAGTGCATTTAGGTAGTGCAGCATTTGTTTGCGTTTTTGCTGCTTTACCGCAGGTGGAAGCGGCGGTGGAGGAGGAGTAGGTAGCCTACCCTGCTTTTTGGTTATAAATTTATTTATTTATTTATTTATTTAAAATAGGTACACCCCAAAACATTGGGAAATATAACCTGTGATAACCCCCTCCAGTCGTGCTAAACACAGACAATTTACTGGCTGCAGTTTAGACAATACACTGGCTGCAGGGCAGACCAGCACCTCCAAGGTGTAAAGGGCAAGTTCAGGCCATGTGCCCAATTTGAAGACCCAGAAGTTGCAGGGGCTGACCCCTGTCAGTCAGTTCATGTAGGCGTGTGCAAACTTACTGCCCCACCATGTTGCACGTCCCTGTGATGTTCACAATCAAATTTTATATCTTCTCTATCAACTTTCAATGTTCTTTTCTGCGTCTGCCATGGTAATCACGGGTGGTGGGGAATCAGGGTTCCACGCCAGAGAGGGAGCGTGAGAAAGAGAGACCACATCCAAGGGAGGATTAATATTTTCAAATTTTAAATTATAGAGTTGAATTATGGGACAAATTATTAAAGCATAAAGTGTGACAACTTTTTAAAGTTTAAGCATTGAATAAAAGGATGTGGCACGCATTAATTACTGAAGAATTTATTACTTTTTATTCCCAGTCAACTATGAAGAGCAGGAGTTTCTATCCGGCAAAATTTGAAAAATGTCACCTGACAATGCAATTAACAATTATTATTTTTTTATTTATGTTCCTGTCACCTATGTAAAGGTTCCCCAGTGATATCCACCATCCATTTGGATATCTTCTCTATCAACTTTCGATGTTCTCTTCTGAGCCTACCATGTTGATCACGGTTATCGACGAGTCAGGGTTCCACGCCGGAGAGGGAGCTTGAGAAAAAAGACCAAATTAAGATAAATATTTAGACAAATTACAGAAGCCCAAATGAGGGCCAGAAGAGTAAAGCGGAATTATGGGAAAAATTATTGAGGCAAAAGCTTTGGACAAATTACAGAAGCCCAAATGTGGGCCAGAAGAGTAAAGCGGAAATGTGGGGAAAGCTGTTAAAGCACAAATGTGGTACAAATTACAGAAGCCCAAATATTGGCCAAAAGAGTAAAGCGGAAATGTGGCAGAGGTCTATGACAAAAAAAAAAAATGTTTATTGTCACCCGAAAATGCTAAAGAAAAAATATTGAGATTTATAAAGCTGTCAACTAGGTAGAGGAGGTTTATTACACCTAAAAATTGGTTAATTTCACCAGAAAATGTAACTGCCATTTTTTTAAACCTGTCTACTAGGTATAGCAGTGGTGCATCACACCCAAAAATTGATGAATTTCAACTGAAAATGTAACTGACATTTTTTTTTTACCCTATCTACAAGGTATAGCAGTGGTACATCACACCCAAAAATTGGTGAATTTCACCAGAAAATGTAGCTGACTATTTATTGTTTACCTGTCTACTCGGTATAGCAGTGGTACATCACACCCAAAAATTTGTGAATTTCACAGGAAAATTTAACTGACTATTTATTTATTTTTTAACTGTCTACTAGGTATAGCAGTGGTACATCACACCCAAAAATTGGTTAATTTCACCAGAAAATGTAACTGACAATTATTATTATTTTTTTAACCTGTCTACTCGGTATAGCAGTGGTACATCACACCCAAAAATTGGTTAATTTCACCAGAAAATGTAACTGACAATTCTTTTTTTTTAAACCTGTCTGCTAGGTAAAGCAGTGGTACATCACACCCAAAAATTGGTTAATTTCACTAGAAAATGTAACTGACAATTATATATTTTTTTTAACCTGTCTACTAGGTATAGTAGTGGAACTTCTCACCCAAAAATTGGTAAATTTCAACTAAAAATGTAACTGCCAATTTTTCACCAGAAAAAGTAATTGATTTTTTTTTTTCACGGTCTACTAGGTATAGCAGTGGTACATCACACCCAAAAATTGGTGAATTTCATCAGGAAATGTAACTATTTATTTATTTTTTACCTGTCTACTCGGTATAGCACTGGTACATCACACCCAAAAATTGGTTAATTTCACCAGAAAATATAACTGACAATTATTTTTTTAGAAACCTGTCTACTAGGTATAGCAGTGGTACATCACACCAAAAATTGGTGAATTTCACCGGAAAATGTAACTGACTATTTCTTTATTTTTTACCTGTCTACTAGGTATAGCAGTGGTACATCACACCCAAAAATTGGTTAATTTCACCAGAAAATGTAACTGACAATCATTATTATTTTTTTTAGCCTGTCTACTAGGTATAGCAGTGGTACATCACACCCAAAAATTAGTGAATTTCACCGGATAATGTAACTGACTATTTATTTATTTTTTACCTGTTTACTAGGTATAGCAGTGGTACTTCTCACCCAAAAATTGTTGAATTTCAACTGAAAATGTAACTGACAATTTTTTTATTCCCAGTCTACTAGGTATAGCAGTGGCACATCACATCCAAAAATTGGTGAATTTCACCAGAAAATCAAATTGAAAATAGTTTTTTTTTTCTTTTTCACGGTCTACTAGGTATAGCAGTGATACATCACAACCCATAATTGTTGAATTTCACCCGAAAATGTAATTGACAATTTTCTTTTTTTTTTTTTTTTGTCTACTAGGTATAGCAGTGGTACATCACACCCATAAATTGTTGAATTTCACCAGAAAATGTAACTAACAATTTTTATTTTTTTAAACCTGTCTACTAGGTATAGCAGTGGTGCATCACACCCAAAAATTGATGAATTTCAACTGAAAATGTAACTGACATTTTTTTTTTTACCCTATCTACAAGGTATAGCAGTGGTACATCACACCCAAAAATTGGTGAATTTCACCAGAAAATGTAGCTGACTATTTATTGTTTACCTGTCTACTCGGTATAGCAGTGGTACATCACACCCAAAAATTTGTGAATTTCACAGGAAAATTTAACTGACTATTTATTTATTTTTTAACTGTCTACTAGGTATAGCAGTGGTACATCACACCCAAAAATTGGTTAATTTCACCAGAAAATGTAACTGACAATTTTTTTTTTTAAACATGTCTGCTAGGTAAAGCAGTGGTACATCACACCCAAAAATTGGCTAATTTCACCAGAAAATGTAACTGACAATTATTATTATTATTATTTTTTTAACCTGTCTACTCGGTATAGCAGTGGTACATCACACCCAAAAATTGGTTAATTTCACCAGAAAATGTAACTGACAATTTTTTTTTTTAAACCTGTCTGCTAGGTAAAGCAGTGGTACATCACACCCAAAAATTGTTTAATTTCACTAGAAAATGTAACTGACAATTATATATTTTTTTTAACCTGTCTACTAGGTATAGCAGTGGAACTTCTCACCCAAAAATTGGTAAATTTCAACTAAAAATGTAACTGCCAATTTTTCACCAGAAAAAGTAATTGATTTTTTTTTTCTTTTTCACGGTCTACTAGGTATAGCAGTGGTACATCACACCCAAAAATTGGTGAATTTCATCAGGAAATGTAACTATTTATTTATTTTTTACCTGTCTACTCGGTATAGCAATTGGTACATCACACCCAAAAATTGGTTAATTTCACCAGAAAATATAACTGACAATTCTTTTTTTAGAAACCTGTCTACTAGGTATAGCAGTGGTACATCACACCAAAAATTGGTGAATTTCACCGGAAAATGTAACTGACTATTTATTTAATTTTTACCTGTTTACTAGGTATAGCAGTGGTACTTCTCACCCAAAAATTGTTGAATTTCACCGGAAAATGTAACTGACTATTTATTTATTTTTTACCTGTCTACTAGGTATAGCAGTGGTACATCACACCCAAAAATTGGTTAATTTCACCAGAAAATGTAACTGACAATTATTATTTTTTTTTTTAGCCTGTCTACTAGGTATAGCAGTGGTACATCACACCCAAAAATTGGTGAATTTCACCGGATAATGTAACTGACTATTTATTTAATTTTTACCTGTTTACTAGGTATAGCAGTGGTACTTCTCACCCAAAAATTGTTGAATTTCAACTGAAAATGTAACTGACAATTTTTTTATTCCCAGTCTACTAGGTATAGCAGTGGCACATCACATCCAAAAATTGGTGAATTTCACCAGAAAATCAAATTGAAAATAGTTATTTTTTTCTTCTTTTTCACGGTCTACTAGGTATAGCAGTGATACATCACAACCCATAATTGTTGAATTTCACCCGAAAATGTAATTGACAATTTTTTATTTTTTTTTGTCTGCTAGGTATAGCAGTGGTACATCACACCCAAAAATTTGTGAATTTCACCGGATAATGTAACTGACAAATTTTCATTATTTTTTTCCTGTTTACAAGATATAGCAGTGGTACTTCACACCCAAAAATTGTTGAATTTCACAAGAAAATGTAACTGACAATTTTTATTTTTTTTAAACCTGTCTACTAGGTATAGCAGTGGTACTTCTCACCCCAAAATTGTTGAATTTCACCAGAAAATGTAACTGACAATTATATATATATATTTTTAACCGGTCTACAAGGTATAGCAGTGGTACTATACACCCAAAATTGGTGAATTTCACTGGAAAATGTAAATGACATTTTATTTTTATTTTCCACTTGACTTTTTTGTTCCATAACCCTCAGGATCATTTAAGAAGTTCAAAATGACTGTCTTACTGTGTCCCACCTCAGCAGCATTGGCGCGCTGTGAGAGACCCTGCTTATGCAGTTCAACAACCCGACCACATTCAAAAAGTGAGAGTTTTTTTGCCTTTGCCATCACAACGTGTGACTACCTGACAGATAATGACAATGAATCCACAGTGCTGCTGTCTTAGAGTGAGCTGTTCAAAAGGACACGCCCCTGATACAGTTAGGCCACGTCCCCTCCCATTCCTCAGCCAACAGGGATTGAAAAAATTTAGTTAAAAATCAACTTCTAGGTCCCACTAAGCCACGCCCGAGATTTGGTTAGGTCACACCCCCTCCCACTCCTTAGCCGACAGGGATAGAAAAAATGAAGTTCAAAATCTACTTCTGTCAGCTGCAGTAGTGGGAGGGAGTCTGACTTTGTCCCTGCAGCTCACACTCAGACAGCATAGTGCTGCTGTCTTAGAGTGAGCTGTTTAAAAGAACACACACCCAGATCCAGTTGGGTTACACCCCCTTCCACTCCTCAGTCAACAGGGATTGAAAAATTACAAATCAAGAAAGAAGTTACAAATCAACTTCTAGGTCCCGCTAAGCCACCCCCTGATCTGGTTAGGCCATGCCCACTCCCACTCCTCAGTGATTGAAAAGATTTAGTTCAAAATCAACTTTTGTCAGGTGCAGGGGTGGGAGGGATGGTGAACTTCTCCCTGCAGCTCACACTCAGACAGCACAATGCTGCTGTCTGAGAGTGAGCTGTTCAAAAGGACATCCTTGTGTCCATCCAGGCCATGCACCAGATGGAGGACAGGGAGTCTGAAAGCCGGACTGTCCCGCCTAAAACTGAACCTCTGGCCACTCTAGCGGCAGGCGGCTGTGGAGGTCACAGTTAAGGGGATGATCCGCTATGGAGGTCAGTTTTAAGGAGAAGATTGCTGTAAAGGCCACTGTTAAGGGGTCGGGCTTCTGTGGAGGTCACTGTCAAGGGGGTGGTGTGCTATGAAACTCACTGTTAAAGGGGAAGGCTGCTGTAAAGGTCAAAGGGTGGGCTGTGGAGGTCCAATTTTAAGGGATGGGGCACTGTGGGGGGTGTGTCAGTGTTAAGGGGTGGGGGGCTGTGGAGGCCACTGTAAAGGGGGCGGGGTGCTGTAGATGTCACTGTTATAGTGGATAGTGTTGATATCTTTCAACGACACACACAAACATTAAATTAAATAGATTAAATATACCTGAGCAAAGCCGGGTCCTTTAGCTAATATATATATATATATATATATATATATACACACACACATCAGTTATAATTAAGGTTGAGCAAATTGAGCTTTGTATCCAAGATCCAAAGTTGATTTGTTCTTTAGTTTAGTTTTAAAGCTGTACAGAGAAAACCCAAGAAAACCCCTTTAATCTACCTGATATTTTGCTAAAACAAAGCAGTAGCTAATAAAACAAGCATAACAAGGGAAAGCCTTATCTTTCATTGCTAAGCTTTGCTCTGTGGTGGAGTAGTTAGATAGCAATTTCTTCACCTGATGTCTAATTTATATACAGGTGAAACTTGAAAAATTAGAATATTGTGCAAAGTTCATTTATTTCAGTAATGCAACTTAAAAGGTGAAACTAATATATGAGATAGACTCATTACATGCAAAGAGAGATATGTCAAGACTTTATTTGTTATAATTTGGATTATGGCTAGTGATGGCCTTGCGGTTCGCCCGGGAGACGGTTTACGGCGAACTTTGCTCGTTAGCGATTTGCCTAACATGCAAACATATGTCGATATTCGCACTCGCCATATTCTTTTACATTGTGAAGAACTTTGACCCATGACACATCCATCAGGTGGTACCGGACAGCCAAAAGAAAAGTTTTAGCACATGGACACACACCCTACCTTATAAATAGACCTGATCCGGCCGCCATTTTACATTCAGTCTTTTGTCAGTGTAGGGAAAGGTTTGTGTGTGGAGCAGGGACAGACTGTTAGGGCCAAAAACGCTATCAAATAGGTCCACAAAAGTCCTTGGTATAGGTGTACTATTGATAGATGTGCAGTGTAGAGGGGTGTAATACACTAATAATATGCTTTCTAACATAGAAAGTATATTATAATGGATTTGTGTTGTGCAGCAGTGGTAAGCAGTTCTGCAGCGATACTAAAGCTACACAGAGTGACAAACGCAATTTTTTTTTTATTATTATAACTGGTGTGTTATACCAGTCGCCCAACCAAAAAAACTGATAGAAGCAGGGGAGTTATATACCAATAATATACTTTCTATATAGTGCATTTGGGTACTGCAGCATTTGTTTGCAGTTTTTCTGCGTTCCCTCTGCTACACACAGTGACAAACGTTTTTGGAAAAAATAATTATAACTGGTGTGCGCATGCGCATACGTGAAAATTATATTGCTGATATTTCGCATTGACAAAAATAATGAATAGAGATAGCAAATTCAAATAATACATCTGGTATGTCACTGTCCATTTTGTGGGACTATTTGTGCACTTCTAGTAATTATTGTTTGGCTGCAAATATATTTTTTCAGGTTTGCCTGCCATTAAAATGAATGGGACCCGCTGCGAACTTGAACGTTTGATTGCATTTGCGAACCGTACCGCCAGATGTTCGTCCATCACTAATTATGGCTTACAGTTTATGAAAGCCCCAAAGTCACAATCTCAGGTCCCCTTTGCTTAGGGGGTATGGATTAATTAGCTGACTAGCGTGTGACACTTTGAGCCTAGAATAATGAACCTTTTCACAAAATTCAAATTTTAAGCTGCATTAATGCAATTCCTTTTACTTTGCATTACTGAAATAAATGGACTTTTGCACAATATTAAAATTTTCACCTGCACTTCCACCTTTCAAAAAAAAACTATGTATCACATATCCTCTTCTTTGGTGTGTTACTGTAGCATACATACAAAAAAATGTCAGTTTCTTGAATTTCTACAATAGAATGAGCATTTATATTTTATTCAAGACCAATGATTGGCAAATGCATCTTTGAGTTTGGCACATCTATTTTAGTACAAGAGTTCTTCAGTGTTGCCCTCCAGTAATAAGACTATTTAACTTTGCACTTATACACTTGATTGCTAGTCATAACTCATTAAGTATTTTGGAAAAATTACAGTTATTACCTTTTTTTATAAATAGCTCCAATTTTTGCCATTAATGATTAACACAAATGACTGCACTTGACTTGACAGTAATACAACTTTACACAAGAGCAATCATTTTGAGTGACCTAATGTAAGGCAAATAAAGATAAATCATTTTCAAATAAAAGTGAATATTGTAATTGCTTAAAACAGTTTAGCAGAAGACTTTCAGACAGATTTACTAATCATTTAGATGGTATACAGGCTGTCTAGTATACACTAAATTATCACTGGCTTGGGCTGGATGATAGAGCTAGTGTTTGGCTAGACAAGGTACAAAATGTTACTAAGCCATTAGCCCCCTCACCCCCCTCAAAAAAAAAAAAAAAAAAAAAAACATAAATAAGGTAGATATGCCAAATTGTGCCTTATTTTAATACAATTGTGGCCTCTTTTGATGCAATGTATGTCATATTTTTTATGCATTTATATTAGTAACTGTGGGCCCAAGCAGCATCCTTATTATGTTTGAACCTTTTACATTATAACTTTCACATCATGTGACAATTTTGTGCCGTTATTCAGTTACATAAAAAAAATAAAAAATAATGACAAAAGCATGGAGTTATTATATCTATATACATTGCAAATTTATATTTTTTTTTCTAAATGGTTAAGGGCATTCAACCTTTCCTTTATTTATCTTATTACATTAAGTTATTGGGACACATGTATCAATACAGTCTTAAGTAGAGTTGAGCGGACACCTGGATGTTAGGGTTCGACAGGTTCGGCTGAACTTCACATAAAAAAGTTTGAGTTCGGGACACTTAACTTGACCCCAAACCCAAACCCTATTGAATTCAATAGGGTTTGAGCACTAAAATGGCTGTAAAAATGTAATGGGAAGGGCTAGAGGGCTGCAAATGGCATCAAAATGTGGTTAAGAGAATTGCAAGTGCTCTGCAAACAAATATGGATAGGGAAATTACTTTAAATAACATAAAATACATAAAAAAAATAATAATAATCTTGATCTAAGAGGACGAGGTCCATATGGAGTAGGACAAGGATCAGCAACCTTCGGCACTCCAGCTGTTGTAAAACTACAATTCCCAGCATGCTCCATTTATTTCTGTGAGAGTTCTGAGAAGAGCAGAGGAAGAATGCATGCTGGGAGTTGTAGTTTCACAACAGCTGGAGTGCCGGAGGTTGCCTACCTCTGGAGTAGGAGGTTGAGGAGGCGGTGGATGTGGCTGTGTAGGTGGAAGCGGAGGTGGAGGAGGAGAGAGTAGCCTACACTGCTTTTTGGTTTAAAATTTATTTTTATTTTTAAAAAATTAGGGTACACCCTAAAACATTGGGAAATATAACCTATGATAACCCACTCCAGTCGTGCTAAACACACGTTCAGACAATACACTGGCTGCAGGGCAGGCCAGCACCTCCAAGGCGTAAAGGGCAAGCTCAGATCATGTGGAGACCCAGAAGTTACAGGGGGCAGAACCATCAGTCATGTTGCACGTCCCCGTGATGTTCACGAACCAATTGCATATTTGCTCTATATACTTTCGATGTTCTTTTCTGCGCCTACCATGTTGATCATGGGTAGCGGCGAATCAAGGTTCCACGCCAAAAAGCGAGCATGAGAAAAGGATACTACATCAAAGGGAGGTCAATGGATAAAAATCAATGTGATCTAGCGGAAATGTGGGACAAAGTATTGAAGCAGAAGCTTCTAAGTTAAGGAGGGTGCACGCGGCAATTACCCACTCCCGACTCGGGGAGGTAGTGACCATAAATAACAATACAGGACAGATGCCCTGTTATTGGAATGATTGATAAAAAATTATAGGTAATGTTAGGCTACTTTCACACTAGCGTTCATGGGTCCGTTCGTGAGCTCCGTTTGAAGGAGCTCACGAGCGGACCCAGACGCCTCCGTCCAGCCCTGATGCAGTCTGAATGGAGCGGATCCGCTCAGACTGCATCAGTCTGGCGGCGTTCAGCCTCCGCTCCGCTCGCCTCCGCACAGACAGGCGGACAGCTGAATGCTGCTTGCAGCGTTCAGCTGTCCGCCTGGCCGTGCGGAGGCGTGCGGATCCGTTCAGACTTACAATGTAAGTCAATGGGAACGGATCCGCTTGAAGATGAGCCCATATGGCTCAATCTTCAAGCGGATCCGTCCCCCATTGACTTTACATTGAAAGTCTGAACGGATCCGCTCAGGCTACTTGCGAACTTAGAAATTTTTCTAAGTTATTAATGCAGACGGATCCGTACTGAACGGAGCCTCCGTCTGCATTAATATGATCGGATCCGTTCAGAACGGATCCGATCAAACGCAAGTGTGAAAGTAGCCTTACTGGGGTATTTTGGATTATGAAATGTTATCCAGGAGAGGCCCTGCTGCCACTTTGTTGACTCTAGATAACTTCTGCCTGATCGTACGTCCCTGTGACGTCCACAATCCATTTGGATATCTGCTCTATCAACTTTTATGTTCTTTTCTGAGCCTACCATGTTGCTCACGGTTATTGGCGAATCAGGGTTCTACGCCAAAGAGGGAGCGTGAGAAAGGGAGACCTCATCTAAGGGAGGTCAATAGCTGCAATGGGATGAAGCGGAAATGTGGGACAAGTTATTAAAGCAGAAGGATCGAATGAAAGTGCAAATTAAAGATGCATTTTAGAAATTTAAGTCCCTGTCACCTATACAGAGCAGGGGTTTTTCATCGCCAGAAATGGGTTAATGTCACCCACCAATGGAACAGCATATTTTAAAAAATTTTTGTCCCTGTCACCTATGCAGAGCAGGGGTTTATTCACGGCAAAAATTGTAAAATGTCAACCCAAAAATGTAACAGAAAAATTAGTGAAATTTATTAACCTAAAAAAACTCACTGAAAAAAGTGGCCTAAATGGGTGAAAATGCTCCAAACCCAGACACTGTAGCGTGTCTATAACTGGGTGAGCAATTCCTCTGCATGCGGTCCGGAGACAACGGCAATCCCCAGCAGAAAATGCGTACAATAGAGGATGCCGGGGCGGACCGCATGCACCACAAGAACATCTATACATGAAAAACTATACATACAAAAATCAATGTAAAAAATGCACCAAAATGATACGCAACTGACAATACTAGCTAATTCCCCAGGCCGATGTTAAAAGCTGAGAACTTTGCCAATATCTTCCAGTCAGGAACATATCGGAACCCCTCATCTGAACAATGTATTATTTTGTGTAAGATGTTCTCATGGTGCATGCGGTCCGCCCCAGCACCCTCCATTGTACGCATTTTTTTGCTGGGGATTGCTGTTGTCTGCGGACCGCATACAAAGGAATTGCTCATCCGGTTATAGACACGTTATAGTGTCTGGGTTTGGAGCATTTTCACCCGTTTAGGCCACTTTTTTCAGTGAGTTTTCTGTTTTTATGTGTATGGAATGTGCCACTTTAATTTGTTGGTAACATTCCTTTGCACATGGTAGCTTCTGTGTCACATGGTCTGTTGTGGGTGCGGCTTCTGTGTCACATGGTCTGTTGTGGGTGCGGCTTCTGTGTCAGGTCTGTTGTGGGTGCAGCTCACAGCTTTATCCTACCTCACAGTTCATTGGTGATACCACTATGGAGGAATGTGAGAGCCTGGCTGTGAGTTGATTTCTAGCACTGAATCAGACCCTTTTCACATACCACGGGCAGTTGAGTCGTAGGACCCCATGCATGCTGAGACACTGTGACGTGGTGCATGAGGGGCTCCAATATGTTCCTGACTGGAAAATATTGGCAAAGTTCTCAGCTTTTAACATCGGCCTGGGAAATTAGCTAGTATTGTCAGTTGCGTATCATTTTGGTGCATTTTTTGCAAAAATGTATTAACCTGTCTAATAGGGAGAGCAGGGGTCTATCACAGACAAAAAAATTTGAATTTCACCCGAAAATGTAACAGACAAATTAGTGATTTTTTTTTACCTGTCTAATAGGTAGAGCAGGGGTATATCGCACCCAAAAATTGGTGAATTTCACCCGAAAATGTAACAGACAAATTAGTGTAATATTTTTATCTGTCTACTAGGTAGAGCAGTGGTATATCACAACCAAAAATTGGTGAATTTCACCCGAAAATGTAACAGACAAATTAGTGAAATTGCATTAAATAAAATACTTTCAAAAAAAAAATTAAAAAATTGATTTATGGAGAGAAGGTCCATATGGAGTAGGAGTTTGAGGAAGCGTTGGACGTAGCGGTGTAGGTGGAATCAGCATTAGAGGAGGACGAGGTAGCCAACACTGGTTTTTGGTTTAAATTTTATTTTATTTTTACTTAGGGTATGTTACGGCATACAAGGGAATTCTCCATACTCCGAACGGAACCTCACGAATAGCTGCTAGCAGACGAATAGGAAGTGCACCCAAACGGCTTACACTCCTATCAATCAGTCTCTAACAGCATACAGTGAATCCCCCCAAGAACGAGACCAAGCTCCATTTTGAGGGTAAAACAGTGGACAGCCAGAGATGTGTATTTATTGTTCTTATATAACATTGTTACACATTAGTACCACCCACAGGGTTTTGTAAGACAACCAATAAACACGTACAATACAGTAAAACCCTCCCATAGAAAATCCTCCCCTCTGCCTGTGATACAATTACCGTACACAATGGGTTAATGTAATTATCAGAGGCAGGAGAATACACAGTTTACACAATGTCTTCTGTCCTGGAGACAACCGAGGAGTAATTCAATTATCTCTCAGGACAAAGGGAAATCGCCAATACACACATGGAGACAATAGGACAGAAATCGATATTCAAATATACAATGTCTCAACCATTACAGTAAAAATAGACATTTAACATATCCCAGTTGGCTTGGATCTGAGCGCTCAATATATCCAAACAGCGCTCAGATTCCACAAACACCGTCAAATCGCCATGGGGTTTAAGTTTAGCATGGGCTGATGAGAGGGCCCATAATCCTGGGGCAAGAGGCTGGCAACCAGGCTTCTCCAGCATCCAGTGGCGAGGTTGGTTTCGCCACAGGGTACACTCAAAAAGAGTGTGAAATATCAAAAATACAAGAATGAGCAATTGTGCTGTAGTATAACAATGCCTGGTTAAGGCTGGTATGCATGTCTATTCTGCACAAGGTACAAACAAATCATGTGGGATCCATGCCTGGTTCATTTTAATAAAAGTCAGCTTGTCCACATTGGCTGTGGACAGCTTGTGTTTGATAATGCCCCCTGCCGTGCTAAACACACGTTCAGATAATACACTGGCTGCAGGGCAGGCCAGCACCTCCAAGGTGTAAAGGGCAAGCTCAGGCCATGTCACCAATTTGGAGACCCAAAAGTTGAAAGCGGCAGACCAGGGGTGTATCTATCATAAGGCAAACAAGGCATTTGCCTAGGGCGGCACTTGCCAATGGCAAAACGCCTTGTTTGCTTAGTGATAGTTACACAATATGCTAAAAAAAATATGCAAAAAAAATTATTTGCCCCTTGTCCAATCCGATCCTATGCGCCGGCGTCGCATAGTGAAGGAGTTGAAAGACTCCTTCACTATGGAAAGACAGCTTCCTGCCTCACGGGGAGACTGCTGACATCACGTTCTCTGCCCCTGGCTGGATCCTGCTCCTGCGGCTCGCACTTCTAGAGAAGTTGCTGCGGCTGTGTCCAGCACTGTGCCAGATCCAGTGCCCTTACCACCCAAAGAGCGGGCTCCTACCGTCGCCCAGTCCGCTGCCAACTTGCAGAATTGTATTGTATACATTTCCTGGGTAGAAGGACCTGCAATCAGAGTCCCCGAGAATGGACTGTCATCTGGGGGGCTGCTCCTGACCTGTATGCATGATCACCTCACTGAGTGCTGGATTACTGGGGGGCAGATCTGCAAGCAAGCAACAAGTCAGAGTGAGTGTGATGGGACCCCAGCTCCTGCCTGGCTGCTTCCCGGACATAGGGCATGTGTTTTCCCTTCTCAGGTCACAGGATACCTGGAGCCTCCATGGTCACTTTATTCTTCAGACACTTCTGATTTTCCCTAAATGTTCACCCTTACTGCACCAGGAATCATGCATGACCAGGATCCCTCCACATTACAGGCAGCTTCCAGTGTACTATCTTACTGTTGTACTATGTTCATGTACACGTATCCATCGACTTTAGTGGTTTTCCATGGACCGAGAGTGTGTGATGACACCACAGAAGCATACCCTATTTGGTCAGTGATTACGGATCCCTCACACACATTCTAGTCTATGCATCCATTCATATTTGGTCTGCAGGTTTCGCTGACCATTGGTGAAGACACTCTGGAAATTAGTTTTCAGCCTAGGGGTGTCCATAGAATATTAATCTAACATGGAGGGCAAAAAACAGACATGTGGACCACACACAAGATCTTAACGGACCTCTTCACACATGGATTCTTCATGGATGTATTCACGGATGAACCACTGACCATTTTGTCACGGATGTCATCACAGAGGTCTTAGTGTATATTCAGACATGGAAATAATTTCTGAATGAGGTTCGTAGAAATTCATGTGCTTGCCACCAGATCAGCCCCCTTCAGCTGGTTTTCTGGCTTAGAAATTTCTTCATCACTTTTACCGTCTGTGAATTTACCCTGAACATATATGTAAGGCCTCTTCCATACGTCCATGTCAGTGATGAGGTCCTTGGCAAGAAGTCAGTGTTTTATCCATGAAGATGTCAGTGAAAGATCCGTGTTTTAGTCTGTGTTTTGCCCACTGTGTATCATCTGTTTTCTATGGGCACTGCTAGGCTGAAAAAGGGATTTCTAGAGCATCTCCTACCAATGATCCATGAAAAGCCATCATGCCATCCTTGTTCTGTCAGTTGTTTTAACAGACACATAGACTTCAGCGTTCTGCATCATGACCCAAAATAGTACATGTCTCCATTGTTTTTCCACTGACCCATGGTCATTGGAAACCCACACATGTGTGAAGAAAAACATTAAAGTCAATTGATCCATGTATAGTCTGTGAAGAACATGAACAACACACGTCCATGATTGATGTGTGAAAGAGGCCTTAGGCCAGGTTCACATCAACATTTATTTTCCGTTCTTCTGATCCAGAATACTGCTCTATCAGGAAAGGGTGGAGCCTAAAGAGGAAGGGGTGGGGTTTACATAGGAAGGGGTTTGGCCTTGACAGGAAGGGGTGGGTCAAATTTATATTAGGGGGGTGCCCGAGTTTAGTCTCGCCTAGGGCAGCACAAAACCAAGATGCACCACTGGGGCAGACCCGTAATTCAGTACGTGTAGGCGTGTGCACACATACTGCTCCACCATGTTGGTGAAATGCTGCCTCCTGCTAAGAAGTTCCATATCAGCTGGTGGTGCTGGTTGTTGTGGCGTGTTGACAAAGCTTTTCCAAATTTTGGCCATACTAATCCTGCCTTCTGAGGTGCTGGCGGTACCCCAGCTGCGTTTGGACCCTCTTCTTCCTCCGCTGCCTTCGCCTCGTGCTTCCACTGTGCCCCCACTGTCAGGTGGGAATGCCACCAGCAGCGTGTCTACCAGCGTGCGCGTGTACTCACGCATTTTACGATCACACTCCAGTGAGGGAATTAGGGACGGTACGTTGTCCTTGTAACCAGCAGCAGGGCCACCCAGTAATCAGCACAAGTTAGAATGTGGGCAACTCGGCGGTCATTGCGGAGACACTGCAGCATGTATTCGCTTATATGTGCCAGGCTGCCCAGAGGCAATGAAAAGCTGTCCTCTGTGGGAGGTATATTGTCTGTGTCCCTTGTATCCCCCCAGCCAAGCACCAGTGATGGCCATGAGTTGGACTGGTTGCCACCCTGCTGTGAACATGGTTCCTCATACTCCATCTCCTCCTCATCATCCTCCACCTCCTCATCCTCCAGAACTGTGCCCTGGCTGGACAATTGTGTGTAGGAACCCACCCTCGGAGCCACTTGTGAATGACTGGCCGGAAACCCTGTGAAATGATCCATCTTCCTCTTCCTCCTGTACCACATCCTCTTCCATCATCGCCAGCAGCATTTTTTCAAGGAGGCATAGAAGTGGGATAGTAATGCTGAGAACTGCGTTATCGGCACTGGCCATGTTGGTGGAGTACTCGAAAACAGCGCAACAAGGAACACAAGTCTCGCATGGAGGCCCATTCACAGGTGGTGGAGTGGTGCTGTTCAGCTGAAACTCACCCGTGCGTGCTGCAGCTGAAACTCCACTATCGCCTGCTGCTGCTCGCACAGTCTGGCCAGCATATGCAAGGTGGAGTTCCACCTTGTGGGCATGTCACATGTGAGGTGGTGAGCGGGAAGGACAAAAGTTATGCTGTAGCACTGACAGGCGAGCAGCAGCAGGGTGAAAACGCCGAAAGCGCGCACAGACGGCCCGCACTTTATGCAGCAGCTCTGACATATCGGGATAATTTTTAAGGAATCTCTGCACCACCAAATTAAGGGTTGTGCGTCAAACCTTCTAGTCCCAGAGCTGCTCCGAGATTTTGTCCATTATCGCACACCACCAGGCCGGGCTTGAGGCTCACTGGCACCAACCACTCTGTTGTTCAAGACCCATCCACAGCTCCTGCGCGGTGTGGGGTTTGTCCCCCAAGCAGATACATTTTAAAACTGCCTGCTGTTGTTTATCCCTGACTGTGCTGAAGTTGGTGGTGAAGGTGTTACGCTGACCGGATGAGGAGCTGGTAGAGGATGAGGAAGCGGAGTAGGAGGAGGAAGCAACAGGAGGCAAACTGAAGCACCCTGCAATCCTCGGTGGTGGAAGGACATGCGGCAAACTGCTATCTGCCTCAGGCCTAGCCACCACTGCATTTACCCAGTGTGCTGTTATGGAGATATATCGTCCCTGACTGTGCCTTCTGGTCCACGTATCCGTAGTGAGGTGCACCTTGCCACAGATGGCATTGCGCAGTGCACACCTGATTTTGTCCCCCACTTGGTTGTGCAAAGAAGGGATGGCACGCTTGGAAAAGTAGTGCTGGCTGGGCATGATGTACTGTGGGACAGCCACCGCCATAAGGCTTTTAAAACTCTCCGTCTCCACCAGACTGAATGACTGCATTTCAAAGGCCAGTAATTTAGTCTTCACCCTTGCCTTTCTTGTCGATCTGCACACTTTCCAAAACCCCAGTAGTTGGCACCTGTGTTTCGTCATCATCCGAGACTTGCTGCGATGGTCCTCCAATGTACTCATCTTGAAACATAAGTGGTTGGGCATCGGTGCTCTCAATCGCTTCCACTTCTGGGGCAGGACTAGGTGAATGGCCCTGGGAACCCCTGCTAACAGAGTCATCAAAAAGCAGAAGAGACTGCTGCATGACTTGGGGCTCAGACTACTTGGCTGATTTGCAAATGGGTGAGGTGAAAGACTGATGGACATCTGCTGCAGGTTCCAACTTTGATCTTTCAGCAGGAGACTGGGTGGGAGACAATGTGAAGGAACTGGAGGCACTGTCAGCAACCCAATCTACTATTGCCTGTACTTGATCTTGCTTTACCATTCGTAGAGCTGCATTAGGTCTGACTGCTGAAGGTTCTGTTGCCTACTCGCACCTGAGGAAGGTGTTTCTTTTGTGCGTGTAGATGGCACAGATCGACCACGCCCTCTCCCTGCAACAGGAGCTCCACCAGCAGCAGCACGACTGGGGCTACATCCCTTATTTGATGCTCTCCTCATATTTCTCAAATTTGGATCTTGCCTAAAATGGGTGTTGTTTTTAATAACTGAATAGAACAACAGTATCTAACGCGTGTATCTCACAATGACATATGCAGCAAAGGCTGCAAAATTATTATTTTTTGCCCTAAATAGGTGTTTTTTTATAGCAGAATAGAACAACAGTATCTAAAGGGTGTATCTCACACGTACAGATGCAGACAAGCCACAAATTATTTTTCTTGCCCAAAATGGGTGTTTATTTAATACCAGAATAGCACAGCAGTATGCAAAGGGTGTATCTCACAATGACAGATGCAGCAAAGGCTGCACAATTAAGATGTTTGCCTTAAATGGGTGTTTTTTTTTAATAGCAGAATAGAACAACTGTATCTAAAGGGTGTATCTCACACGTACAGATGCAGACGAGGCAACAAATTATGTTTTTGCCCAAAATGGGTGTTTATTTAATACCAGAATAGCACAGCAGTATGTAAATGGTGTATCTCACAATGACAGATGCGGCGAAGGCTAAATAGGTGTTTTTTAAATGACAGAATAGAACAACAGTATCTAAAGGGTGTATCTCACACATACAGATGCAGACAAGGCCGCAAATTAAGTATTTTGCCCCAAATTAGTGTTTTTTGAATAACAGAATATGACAGCAGTATATAAACGCTTGAATTTCACACGCACAGATGCAGCAAAATTGTGTATTTTGCCCAAAAAGGGTGTTTTTTTAAAACCCCAAAAATTATAGCTGTATTTCTAGATTAATTTGCACACTGACTAATGCGGCAGAGGCCCCAGATGGAGGATATTGCAAAAAATTGGTGTTTTTTAAAACCCAGAAAATTATTAAAGTATTTAAAGCTTGTTTTAACAATAACAGATGCAGCAAAAGCTGCAATATTAAGTCCTTTTTCAGGATGTTTTTTTTTTATAACAGAATATGGCAACAGTATATAACGCTTGAATTTCGCACATACAGATGCAGCAAGGGCTGTAAAATTGAGTATTTAGCCCAAAAAGGGTTCTTAAAACCCTTAAAATTATAGCTGTATTTCTAGCTTAAATTGCACACTGAATAATGCTGCAAAGGCACCAGATGTAGAATATTGCCAAAAATGTTTAATTTATTTAAACCCATATTTTTATTGCAGTATTTCAAGCTTGGATTTCAATGTCACAAAAGCACATATGCACCCACCTAACTAACAGACGGATAAAAGTTCTTTTTCTCTGTCACTGGGCTCAGGGCAGGGTAAAAAGATTGTGCACTGAACCCACACAACTAAATCTCTGTAGATCGCTGAGTTCAATTGCAGTTCTGATTAAAGTTTCTTTCCTATTCTCTCCCTCACAGAAGCAGCATCCTCTCCCTATACTAGTAACAGCAAAGTGATGTGCAGCGCTTTGTGACTCCAGTTTATATAGAGGCTGGGTTACATGCTTCACTGGCCAATCACAGCCATACCCTAGTAGGCATGGATGTGATGGCTTCTAAAGGCACAGAGTTACATACTTGTTGATTGGCTGCTCTGCAGCCTTTCAAAAAGCACCAAGAAATCGCCGAAACACCGAACCCGTATCCGAACCTTTACTGAAATGTTCGGGTTCAGGTCCGGGGTCAAAAAATCCTAAAATTCGGTACTAACCCAAACTTTACAGTTAGGGTTCGCTCAACCCTAGTCTTAAAAGTCTTCATTTGCCACCCATGCCCTGTTCTACCTGTTGTGGTGTCTGGTCAGTTCCTTCTCTTGTGTAGTTTGCAGTGATCCGACCAAGGACAACATCTGTACGGAGTTTGTATGTTCTCCCTGTGTTTATGTGGGTTTCTTTGGGTGCTCCAGTTTTCCCCCACACTTCAAAGACATAATGATAATGAATCTAGACTGAAACCAGCTGGGAACAGTGAGTGATGATAATGTCTGTAGCGGAATATTCAGTATCAGTGCTATATAAGTTAGCCAACTAAATAAAATAAAACTGTAGACCATCAATATAGAAATAGCATGGTCACTGTGTGATAGTATTATTGCATATATTGGCACTTGCATGTACTCTAGTAGCATACACCCATTCATAAGTGCAAAAATGAAGTTTGTCCTTGACTGTGTGAATAGTTTTATTTTTATTTTTTGTTCAACTTTTATTTTCTTTGTTTTGTTAAAAAAAATTGCAAAATGTGTATTTTGTACCCCTTTTTTGTCCACAACCTCACCCCTCATACATTGTCATGATGGTTTGTCGGCACATTGCGACTGCTCTGATGCTTTCTTAAGGCTGGAAATTAAATGACACTTGTATTTCACTGATGGTATTAATGAAGCACATGTTGAAAGTCTGAAGATTCTGCTACTGCTTTTAACACACGTTGCTAACATATCATATAAAGTGGAGACCTCCAGAACAAATGTTATTGAATACACAAATAAACTCCTAGTTTTAATAGAATTTCCCCAAACATGTTACCAATAACATAACTGTTAAAGTTGAATTTTATGTCTTATACTTTCGCTCCATTTGGTTAAAAAATAAATAGATAAAAAAACACAACAGAAATTACTAAAAAAAATGCCTTTAGAGGCTTAATTTTATGAGGAGTCTGGAGAAAGCACAACTCTCAAAACAGCTGCTAGTCAATTTTTACAGGTGCACCATAGAATCTGTTATCACATACTGCATTACAGAGTGGTACTCCAGCTGCTCTTCTGAGGACAAGAAGACCCTCAAGCGCATCATCAGAATGGCTGGAAGAATCACTGGTACTCAGTTACCATCACTGGAGGACATCTTCACTGCTGGTTGCAGCAACAGGGCAAAGATTATCTGTGGGGATCCAACTCACCCCGGCCACAGCCTTTTCATTCCCCTACCCTCTGGTAGGCATCTTAGAGCCCTACATGCCCACACCACTAGACTGAAGAACAGCTTTTACCCTAAAGCAATCAGTTTCCTAAATCCTTAGAAACTATTGCCTCTTCCTAAGATAGAAACTACCACAGACTGAAAGTGACTTCTGCATTCGTGACCCCAATATGATCTCTTGTCTGCAGTGGTGTCTGAATTAGTTTGTATATATATATATATATATATATTCATAAGCACTTCCTACTTTGCTCTTGCTATATATATGCTGTGAACTGTGAATAGTAATGCTTTCTAGCGTAATGTGTTTCTTTTTTTCTATTGTAACACTTTAATTCAAATGTCAGTTCTTTGTTCTTCTGTTCATACCATCTAGGATTGCTCCAAACAAGATTTCATTGTATTGTGCATTATATTCATTGTATTGTACTGAGACAATAAAGGCATCTTAAAAGTGTGTGCAATTACAGTCTGTCAGGGAAATAGGCATATTAAAGGGACACTTCCACCAGAAATTGGTGTTTTTTTCTAAATCAATATTCATAGAAAAACATTTTTAGACTAGGATGTTATTTGCAAGGTAATCCTCATTATAATAGTATTTGTAGAATTGGGATAACACGGCAGTTCTATTGCTCTATTTGTAGGCCTAGGTAAAGATGGTCACAGAAGAACATTGCATTGATTATATAATGTATGATGCTCTAATTTATTCACTCATCCCCTTCTCAATCTGGTCTCAACTTTGGTCTGACTGAGAAAGTTAAGAGAGACTGTTTGCCATGCTAACAGTTCAAACAAAGAGGGAGTTAAAGAGTCTGCACAGGAACTCGTAAGCATGGAGTTATATTAAATAATCATCCGCCTGTTAAAAAAAAACTAAATAAATAAGTATAACACATATTATATGGGTCAGTGTTCCTTAACTCCAGTCCACCTGCTGGTCATGTTTTTAGAATTTATTTAGTATTGAGCAAGCAATATTGTTATTGTCAATGCAGCAGGACTTACCACAGGTATTCATTCTGTGGTATATTCTCAAATCATGACTGGCTGGTGCGCCTGAGGACTGAAGTTGAGGAACACTGCTGTAGGTTACTAATATGTTTTTTTAATTTATTATTTATTGACATACTCTACATATAGGTGATCATGATTGACAACCACACTTCTATAGAAATAGATAGAATCCAAGAAAACTTTGATCCAGATTTTTTTTTTGTTTGGCTTGGCACAAATGTGTATTTTTATTCTTTTCTTAAAGCAAGCAAAATCTAGTAGAAGGAAATGTGCCTTGACAAAGCACTTTATAATGTTCCTCAAACTATTATTTTTTTTTTAATATATATAAATATATTTTTATATATATAATCTTTTTATTTCCGTTTCATAAAAAACATGTACATTTGTACCCGAAACACTTCAACTCAGCAATAGAAAAGTCCATATTAACAATAAACAATTGCAGTTTCAAATTTATCAGAACAGCTGAATTTTCTGTGCTTACAAAACTATTTTCAAGTTTTCAATTACCCACCCACCACCCTTAGGGAGAGGGAGGGGGATGAAGGAAAAAAAAGAAAATATAACACATTTTTATCCAGCCCTAAAGTAACCATTTTGTTCACACTTCATCAGCGTTTTGTGATTTTTTTGGCCCTCCATGACCCGTTCTTCTTTAATCAAATTATCGACTGCTTTTCTCCACTGTCCCACTGTCGGAGGATCTACCTTTACCCATTTCTTAAGCATAAGGAGTCTAACTTGGAATAACACTTTGCTCAAAACCAGTTGTATATTTTTATTTATCTTCAGATGTTCGGTTGCCCCTAATATACAAGTTACTGGATCTTCTGATATTTGGACCTACAAAAATAAAGACATCTCCAGAAACAATGTATTAAATCTGCATTATCTCTCCTACATTTTGGGCTATTGTCCAAGATTCTCACGCCCATTCTTTTCAACATCCATGGGGATTGATGTAATCTATGAACTATAAAAAACGGTGATATCTTATGTGAACCCCTATCCGAGACCCTAGCATAACTTCTAAGAGCGTCTTTTCATTTCTCTTCTGTAAAAGATTGCAGTTAATTTTCCCATTTTTTCCTGGCAAGTATTATAATCAGTTTTTTATTTCCCTCCATCAAAATCCTATATCTTTTTGCAGTTGTTACTCCTCTTTCACCCCCGTTAGTAAACTTATACACTCTATCAGATTTTTCCCTTTTATATTTATCATCCTGCTCCACTGTCCGGAACACATTCCTAGGCTGAATATATATATATATATATATATATATATATATATATATATATATATCGTTTGCAGTTCCTTTAAATTAAAATTTTTCCATATAGGTGTAAAATGCAAAAACCCTTTAATCTCTAATATTTTTTTAATTTCCACCCATATATACTCCAGTGAATTTAATACTTTATTTCCTGTATTATTTTTCCCCAGTGCACCTGATTCCAACACTTCTAAGTGATTCCATTCCTCTTTCCACCCCAATCTATTTACTTCTTGCCTACCCACTAAGCCATTTAAGATAGCTTTTATGTGACCGTATTGTGTTATTAAATAATAAAATAAAAAAATTCGGAACAGCTAATCCAACCTCTCTCACTGGAAGCTGGAGCACCTCTTTCTTTATCCTAGGGATAGTGCCTTTCCAAATAAAATCCTGCATTAGGCGATCTAATAACTTAAAAATATTCTGCGGTAGCCTCAGTGGGGCATTTTGCAGGACGTAGAGTATTTTTTGGAGGAAAACCATTTGTATTAGATTTACCTGGCCCTGTATTGACATTGGTAATTTTTTCCAAATGTGTATTTTGGTTCTAAGTTCTTTTATTAGTGGGAGTACATTTAGTTTTTCATACTCTTCTATATTTCCGGAAATTTGTATACCTAAATATTAAAAATTCTTGTGTTTTTCAAGCCCATGCACCCTTAAATCTCCCTGTAATTGTGCATCTCCTAGTATCAACATATGTGATTTCCCCCAATTAATATTTAATCCAGAAAAAAAGCCAAACTTATCTATAATATCTATAACTCCATTAAACTGATCCCCAGTATTGTGCATAAATAATAAAATATCGTCCGCATACATTAACAGTTTTTCTTCTCCTCCCGCATATTGAAAACCTTTAATCTCTCTATCATTTCTTATTATACTTGCCAGGGGCTCAATTGCAATAGCAAATAGTAATGGGGAGAGAGGGCATCCCTGCCTAGCGCCCCGATAAAGGGCAAGGGGCAGGGACAAGCTCCCATCCACCATCACTCTAGCCCTTAGATTATGATATATTAGCTGGATCCATCTTATAAATCCCTCCCCTATACCGACCCTTTTTAATACTGCCCACAAATGCTCCCATTCAATGCAATCAAATGCCTTTTGGGCATCTAGTGAAAGTACCGCTTTCCCAGCTACTTCTGATCAATTAGCTTCAATATTAAGAAACAACCTTCTTGGGGGGGGGGGGGGGGGGGGGGCGGAGCTAGCACCGGAGTCGGATGGTTGTGTGAAGTGCAGCTCTCCTCAAGCATATCCCTCACAGCTCTTTATTTTACGCTTGCTGGACATCAAAATGGTCAAAATCGGTGGCCAGAAGCCCGCTGATCAGGCAGGACATGTCCGATCCCTCAGCCAGTCGGGAGAAATGGAGAAATTTATCAAAAAGGCGGCGGTGCTTGCCGCGAACAGGGAACCCAAGATGGCGCCTGGGACACCTCGCTCCAGCCACAAGCAGGCCGCAGCTACAGGTTCCGACAAGGTAGGGGATGATCCCAGCGATACAGACTCTCTGCCTATTTCAAGAGCTTTTCTCAAAGAAGCCCTGGCAGATGCCCTGGGTCCCCTTAGCCAGGATCTTACCTCAATAAAAGAGGACGTTCATCACATAGGCCGGAGGGTAGAAGTTCTAGAAGACACCCAGGCCGCAATCCTTCAACATCAGAGCGGCGTGACTTCCAGCTTGGCAGTAGCCCAGACCCACATCAACTCCCTTTATACCGCCTTAGAAGATCAGGAGAACAGGAGCAGGAGGAACAACCTCCGCTTCAGAGGTATTCCTGAGTCGATTGCAGCAGTCGATATACCGCAAACGGTCATTCAGATATGCCTTAAACTGCTGGGCCCAGACTCCGTGCATGAAGTCCTGATAGAGAGGGCACACAAAGCACTCCGTCCTAAACCGCATGCGGCTGAGCCTCCCAGGGACGTGATTTGTAAGTTTCTGCACTTCCCAGTGAAGGAAGCCATACTATCCAGCTCCAGGAACTTTGATTCACTGGAATGGGAGGGCAATTCCATCTCCATCTACCAGGATTTAGCCCAGTCGACCCTCAGGAAAAGAAAAGCCATGAAACCCCTCACCGATTTCCTGCGCCAACACAAGATTGTGTATAGGTGGACTTTCCCGTTCGGACTCACCTTTCTTCATGATGGCCGATTTATTCATGTTGCCACCTACAATGACTTGGACAAAGCCTATGATCTCCTCCAGATCTCGCCTCTACCCATTGAAAACTGGGACGCGATCCAGAATATGACCACCTTTCCTGTCCTGCCTTCAGTGGTGCCCTGGGAACAGCTTCATACCCCGAAACCCCAAAGGTCCAGAAGGGGGAACACCTCAGCCACTCCCAAGCGCTTATCCATGGTGGATGAGTAACCTGCTCCTTATTTCTCATTTTGAAAATGAGGTTATGGAGGTCATATTTCACAGTTTTTTTTTTTGGGTAGCACACTACTATCTCTAATTACTCTGTTTGGTGATATTCCGCTCTATATACTGAGTGGGGCTAAAGGTGCCTGCACTACCATCACATTTTAATACGCCCTTTCTCCGCTCAGTATTGGAGGAAGAGACAGTAGGGATTTTCATCCCATCTGTTTGTAAGCTGAATTGGTTCCATTGCTGAATAGTGGTGTAGAGATACTCCTGCTAATGCTATCAGTATGTCTCCCCCCTACCTCCCGCCCTCACCCCACCCCCTCTCCTCTACCTCATACTTCTTTAATCCTGAATAGGGATAAGCTCCCTTACCTCACAATTCTTCCCAGGGTTTCCCAATCCTACAATCAAACGTCCAGTATTACATGTCCCTTTGAGGGAGTCGCTTCTACTAGGTATACTTACCTTCCCCCCCCTCCCTATGCCGCCCGCTCAGGGTACTACAATTGTTCGGTCCCGCTATTACAGGGGACTAATCAAACGTGCTTGGTTTCTGTTGTTTGTTATGTTCTATGTTTCTTACCTTTACTGTTTTGACAGGTACTCAAAAACCCCAATAGCGGTTTCTCCAGTATGTGACATGGGACTGGTTCGGAGTGGGAGGAGTTTCTGGATCATCCAGGGGAATTGGCCAGGGGAATGTTCTCCTCGAGGTAGCACCCTTCTTTCCCTCCTCATGCAGGCTGGTCAGCATTTCTTTAGAATATTATTTAGAGACCATAACTCAACCCCCCACAGGCCTTCTTATGTCTGATCTTAAATTGGTTTCTTATAATGTCAAGGGATTGAGATCCCCCTCCAAAAGATGCCAGATCTTTTCTATGCTAAATAAAGAAAAATGCTCAGTGGTTTTCCTCCAAGAAACCCACTTTATACATGATAAATATCCTAACCTTACCCACTCTAAATTCTCTACCTGGTACCACTGTGGGGCGGGGGGTGCTGCCTCGAGGGGTGTAAGTATCGGCTTTCATAGGAATCTTCCCTTCCAATACAAATCCCATTTGCAGGATCCAGATGGCAGATACTTGATTCTCAGAGGTCAAGTGGGACAATCCTTATTCACACTTGTGAACATATACGCTCCTAACACGGATCAGGTTAAATGGCTTATTGACACTCTTTCATTGGTGGAGGCCCACAGGGAGGGTTTTTTAGTTGTAGCCGGAGACTTCAATTTGGCTTTTAACCCCCTTGTGGATACTTCATCAGGGAAATCCCCCATATCAATGAGAGCTCTTAAATTGTTTCACACTAAAATATATGACCTAGGGCTGGTAGATATATGGCGCTGTCTTAACCCTTAGGTAAAAGATTATTCCTTCTACTCCTCAGCAAACACTTCCTATAGCAGGATTGATTACTTCCTTATACCCAAGGATAAGCTCCAACTCTGCTTCTCCGCCCGTATTGGTGATATTACCCTATCTGATCACTCCCCGGTTTACTGCTCCATACACCCAGACTTAAAGTCTAATAGACACTTCAACTGGAGGTTGAATGAATCCTTTTTGGGCAATTCCAAACATAAATCGCAAATAACTACCTATCTAGAGGAATACTTTTTAATTAACAATACCCCTGAGATATCCCCTCTAACTCTCTGGGATGCCCAAAAGCCATACATTCGAGGTAGATTGATTAGTCTATGTTCATTCCTGAAGAAAGAGTCGGAAAAACAGCTCTCTACAATATTAGCTAAAATCCACTTGATAGAAAAGGCCCATAAACAATCCCTACTTGCTAGCCAACTGTCGGAACTCTCTTCTCTCAGAACCCAACTAAAGAATTTGTTGAACGAATGTTCAGCCAAGTTTTTTCTGTCCACTCAACAAAAAACCTTCGCCCATGGCAACAAGGCCTCGAAATACATGATGCGACGAATAAAACAGAGAAGAGATTCCCGATACGTGCAATGCATCAATTCCCCCCAGGGCATTTGCCTGTTTAAAGCAGAAGAGATTGCGGAGCAATTTAGGTTGCTCTACGAGGATCTATATAATCTCCCACCCTCTGAGCTACCTAACCCTTTTCTGGGAAGAGAGACCAACATTAAATCCTTTCTGGACACCCTTGCCCTTCCGTCCCTGACACCATCACAACAGGAACTTTTGTCCAAGCCATTTTCCTCTTTAGAACTTGAAACTGCCATTAAATTGACCCCTAAAGGGAAAAGCCCCGGCCCTGACGGCCTCCCCATATCTTACTATACAGCCTTTGGTAAGCTTTTAATACCATACCTGCTCCCTGTTTGTAATAGTGCACTGGTCGGTCACTCTCTCTCCGCTGACATGACGAATGCCTCGATTGCTATTATACCTAAGGAAGGTAAAGACCCCACTTCCTGCTCCAACTACCGGCCCATCTCCCTGCTCAATGTGGACCTTAAGCTCTTAGCAAAGATGTTGGCCACAAGATTGCAGAACCTGCTCCCCGGTTTGATCCACCCGGACCAGGTGGGCTTTGTTAAGGGACGGGAGGGTAAGGATAACACCACTAAGGTATCGGATGCTTTATATTACGCTGCCCACAGGGCCACGCCCCTAGTCATGATTGGCACGGATGCTGAGAAAGCATTCAACAGAGTGGACTGGACATACATCAAGCAGGTTCTCTTAAAATTCCAGCTACCTGAACAATTCATTAATGCTATGTTTTCTATGTATACACTTTCCTCAGCATCCGTGTCGGTTAATGGCCTTATGTCCTCCCGCTTTCCTATAAGAAACGGCACGAGGCAGGGCTGCCCATTGTCGCCTCTCATATTTGTCTTGGTGATGGAAACACTATTACAATCCCTTAGGCAGGAAGGTGAGATTAGAGGTTTGATGGTGGGGGGACATGAATTTAAGTTGGCTGCTTTTGCAGATGACCTATTGACCCTGACCACTAATCCCCTTAGATCTATGCCCCAAATAATATCAAAACTTACCTTATTCGGCTCTCTATCTAATTTTAAAGTAAACCCCTCAAAATCCCAAGTCCTACATATTGGTCTCTCTCCCCCATGTTTGTCATCCCTCCAGGCAAATTCCCTATTCAATTGGCAATCCCAACAACTAACGTACCTAGGAGTGAAGATTTCCCCTCACTTAACAGATCTGTTTAGTTTAAACTATAAGCCCCTCCTAGCATCTATTCAGGCCCAGTTGGATTCATTAGATTTCCCTTACCTCTCCTGGTTTGGGAGAAAAAATTTGCTTATGTCTCTAATTCTGCCCAGACTTACCTATTTGATGCAGGTGCTCCCCATCAAAATCCCTAAATCTTATTTCACCTCCTTAAATAGGCTAATACACAAATTTATTTGGCAAGGTAAACACCCCTGCATTTCTTTTAGCACTCTGACTAGACCTAAGGCTAAAGGTGGAATTGGGCTTCCGGACCCGGAGACATATCAGATGGCAGTGCAACTCTCTAGAGTCATAGATTGGATTAGAATGCCGACACATAAATCTTGGCTTATAGTGGAGAATGCCTTTCTGCCAAACCCAATCAGGGCCCTCCTGCTGGCTGACAAACTACCTCTCACGCCAGCCTCTGTTCCCAACCCTCTCATTCGTAACACCTTAAAAATCTGGAGGCGTTTCCTGTCATGCTCTGGGGCACCGACCCTACCTTCCCCTATGATGCAGATAAAAGATGTTATTAGTTTGGCCCCCAGGGATCTGAGAGACAGCTGCCCTATTGCTCTGAGGTCCTCGGAGTTAGCTTTTACACAGATTCTGGGTCAGGATGGAAGTGTACTCGCTGACTCTGAACTCCTCGAAGTAGTGGACGTGCGGAATCTCAACCCTATTCTTTTGAATTTTCTTAAATCTGAAACCCTCCTTCTTGCTAAGAAAACCCCCTCCCCCAGCGTGTCTAGCTGGTTTGAAGTGTTGCTAAGTAGCAAGAGTTATCCACGCAAATCCATCTCTACAATATACAAGCACTTGATATCCCCCCCTTCAACACCTAAACCAGCTATAATTGGTTTGTGGGAAAAGGATCTTCATCGTGCCCTATCACCACTTGAGATAACCAAAATCTTGATCTCTCCCCACAGACTATCTAGGTGTGTGCGCATTCAAGAGAATAGTTACAAAGTTCTCATGAGATGGTATAGAACCCCAGATAAGACGTGTCTTTATAGTCCTGGTGCCCTCGATACCTGCTGGAGGTGTAATAGGGCCAGAGGCTCCTTTTTACACATCTGGTGGTCATGCGAACTTATCAACCCATGGTGGCACAATATAATTTCCTTGTGCAATAAGATATGCCAGACCTCCTTTATTTGCTCGCCAGATCTCGTTTTGCTATCATTAGGTATAATTGGAGTTGGTTCCTTTAAGTACTCACTCTTTTCGCTGTTGGTTGCTGCAGCTAGACTGCTACTACCCGTCCATTGGCTATCTCCTGAGATACCTAGTACTGAACACTGGGTTAATAGAGTGGACCAAATCTACAGAATGGAGGAGATCTCACATTGGGAGGCACGTACTAGACACATTTTTCTCCAGATCTGGTCCCCCTGGAGGTCATATAGGGGCTTCTCCTGACTCTCCTAACTTTCCACACCCCTACACTCGTGGAATAGTCGTTAATAGTCTGGGCCTCTACAGGCTGGTTAACCCCACCTCTTGTCACATTGATCTGCCCATAGTATACCTGTCATGTTAGTTTTATTTTACATGATTGTTTATGTTCATTTACCCATGATCTATGTGGCCCTGCAAGCCTATTTCTCACTCTTCAATGTCACTTAGAGGCCTTTTGTACTTAAGATCTAGTACTTCATGGCATGTATTTTGTATGTGTTTTGTACATGAAAAACAATAAAAAATTGTCAATATAAAAAAAAGAAACAACCTTCTTATATTTGAGTACTGTATATCGTTCTACCTGGTATAAAACCTGTCTGATCTTCATTTATTACAACTTTAATCACCTTCGACAGCCAAGACCTTTGCCAAAATGTTAACATCCGTGTTTAGAAGGGATATTGGTCTAGTTGTTCTTTACCCTTTTTTGGGATTAGTGTGATAATTGCCTCTTTCATGGAATCTGGTAGATCACCTAGTTTTTGGGCCTCATTCAATGTTGTTTTTAGTTTTGGTACTAACACCTGAGAGAAGGTTTTATAAATTTCAAATAGGAGCCCATCACATCCTGGTGCTTTTTCGGGTTTCACCGTCCTCAAAACTTCATTTATTTCAGCCATCGATATTTATTTTTCTAAATATTCTTTTTGGGCCTGGGATATCTCTCTAAGAGGAATCTGGTCTAGATATAGGTCCAAATCTTGTTTTGTGTATTGTACCCTAGAATTATATAGTTCCTGGAAATATTTCAGGAACACTTCTTAAATTCCTTCTGGTGTACTAATTATTTCACCCATTTTATCTTTAATCGCCCCGATCCAGGATTTCCCTCTTTGATTTCTTATTATACTTGCCAAAATTTTACCAACTTTTTCTTCATCTGAGGCTAACCTGATCCCTTGAAAAAGTAATTCTTTCCTACTTCTATCCAGTTGATATACCTTTAACTTTTCCTGTTCTTCCTCCCATACTTTCCTATTATAATTGGTAGGATGCATTATACATGTTATTCTTGCTTCTTGTAATTTTTTTTCTAGTGTATTACCTCTTTCTCTAGTACTTTTTTCCAGTAATTCACCCTTTTAAACAGCAATCCTCTTAAATATGCCATGGCAGTATCCCAAACAATTAGCCTACTAGCGGAATCATTATTCTCCAGAATTTTTATTTTTTTTAGCTCTTCCATTATATATAAATATATTTATCTGGAATAAGCGATAACCAATGGGAGTTAAACAGTGGCAAAACATTATTTTTATTCAGGTCTAATTCCAATTACCACTGCACTGTGATCTGATAAGGCCATTGGCAAGTATTTTATCTTAATCCTATTTTGGGACATTAGATTTTTATTTCCCAGGACCATATCTATTCTTGACCAAGTTTGATGTGTTTTGGAATAGCAGGAATACATGGTTTCATCCGGGTTCTGGAAACGCCAAACATCAACCCAGTTAAATTCCTGGGCAAGTTTAATAAAATCTACTTTTTGTATTCTTCCCCTTCTGCTAGACTTTCTATCCCTGAGTGGATCCATTACCGCATTGTAATCCCCTATCGCAATCATTATACATTCCTGCCTATTCAACATAAATCTATGCAATTGATACAAAACATCTGGCTTATATGGTGGTGGAATATATATATTTGCAATTACCATTTTAACCCCTTCTATATTGCAATATAGAAAGAGGTACCTGCCATAATCATCGGCCTCGTATGCCAGACACTCAAATTTAATCTTATTGTGTATCAGAATTGAGACCCCTCTAGAATAAGTAGTATATACGGAATGGTACCCCTCCACTATCCATCTCCTCTCCAACGACCTTAGAGATTCCTTATCCAAGTGTGTCTCTTGGAGGTAAATAATGGTTGGCAGGAACCTCTTCCTCCACTCAAGGATTTCATATCTCTTTACTATCTCTTGTAAACCTCTCACAGTCAACAAAAATAAATAAAAAATCCTAACCACCTAGCAGAGGGGGGAGAGAAAAAAAAAAAAAAAAAATTCCACGTCCCCTCTCCCTCATCCCATAAATACCCCGCCCCACCCTAGATAGCCCCTCCCCTCTGCTGACCAGCAGTCGGGGCGACTCCATATCTTAGCATAATAGCTCCTTTCCCCTCCACCACCCCCAACCTCAAAGGCCCTCCCTATTCGCCCACTCGCTAACCTCCTCCGGGGTCTGGAAAAAAAACAGTCCTTCCTTTATATTCCACCCTTAATTTTGCCAGAAAAGTAAGCTGTACTCTAGGCCTGCCTCCCTCAATATCTTTGTAACAACAATAAACTCTATTCTACGGGCATTAGTGTTAGCAAAATAATCTGGAAAGAGTCTTATCTTTTTGCCCTGTATCTGATATTTTTCCGAGTTCCTAGCATCAGATATTATTTCATCCCGGTCCTTTGCAAGTAGACATTTCGCCAATATCTGTCTGGGGTAATCCCCTGGGACCCTCTTTTTTGTGGAAACCCTGTGTGCTCTTTCAATAGCAAACAACGGGGTGTCACGGACGGTGTACAGGAAACAAGACAATGCAACATGCATATATGACTCACTGGATCCAAAGCTAAGGAACCAAGAGGGAGACCCCTGCACAAAACCTGGCACTTTCCCTGGCTGCTCAGCCTATGCAAAAATCCCAGAGGTGGATGGTTGCATATCCACGTACCTCGACTATATAACACCTGAACACCCTACAATAGTGAGGGGACACGACCACCGGCTCCCTACACCAGACACGGAGGGAGTCAGGGTCACCTGGGATCCAGCAAACAGAAAATAACAGATAAATGTACAGCACTTAACTTAGTAGCAGACTGGGAAATAGGATCAGCATGCACACACACTCCAGGAAGAAGTATAAGCCCCCAGTAATGCATTATGGGGAGGAATTTAAAGGGAAGCAATCAGTCCAACTACATGACAGGTTCTGAAAGGCTTCTGTCAGAGCTTCTCAGCTGTCTGGTTGTGACAGTACCCCTCCCTCTACGAGTGGACTCCGGACACTCAGAGCCCACCTTCTCAGGATGGGACCTATTGAAAGCCCTGATGAGACGAACGGCCTTAATGTCCGTCACTGGGACCCACATCCTCTCCTCAGGACCATAACCCTCCCAATGAACAAGGTACTAAAGAGAACCGCAGACAAAATGAGAATCCACAATCCTAGAGACGTGAAATTCAAGATTCCCATCAACCATAAGGTTTCAATAAGGACTTATGAAAAACATTATGGATCTTCCAAGTCTGAGGAAGATCAAGACGGTAGGCAACAGGATTCAAGACAGACAGGATTTTGTAAAGCCCAATAAACCTAGGACCCAACTTCCAGGAGGGAACCTTCAATTTGATATTCTTGGTAGACAACCACACCAGATCACCAACATTCAGGTCCGGACCAAGCACACGTCTCTTATCTGCCACACGCTTATATCTCTCACTCATGCTCTTTAGATTATCCTGAATCTTTTGTCAAATAGATGACAAAGACGAGGAGAAAGTCCCAAACTGCGGATGAAACCCATATGCACCAAAAAATGGTGACTTATCAGAGGACTCCTGACGACGGTTATTTAAAGCAAACTCAGCAAGGGACAAAAAAGAACACCAATCCTCTTGATTCTCCGCCACAAAACATTGCAGATATGTCTCCAGATTCTGATTGATGCGCTCTGTCTGGTCATTCGACTGCGGGTGGAAAGCAGAAGAGAATGACAACCGAACCCCCAAGCGAGAACAGAAAGCCTTCCAGAATCTGGAAACAAACTGCGTGCCCCTATCAGAGACTATGTCTGAAGGAATACTGTGCAATTTGACAATGTGGTCAATAAATGCCTGCGCCAGCGTCTTAGCATTGGGCAAACCAGAAAAAGGGATGAAATGCACCATTTTGCTAAAACGGTCCACCACTACCAGAATCACAGTCTTCCCCGAGGAACGAGGCAGGTCCGTTATGAAGTCCATGGACAGATGTGTCCAAGGACGGGAAGGAATGGGTAAGGGAAGGAGAGGACCTGATGGCCGTGAATGAGGGACTTTGGCACGAGCGCAAGTCTCGCAGGCTGCCACAAAACCCTCAACCGACTTACGAAGAGCAGGCCACCAGAATCTCCAAGCGATGAGATCCAGTGTGGCTCTTGCCCCCGGGTGCCCAGTAAGGACCGTATCGTGGTGTTCCTTAAAAATCTTGTGTCTTAAAGCGAGAGGCACAAACAACCTCCCAGGAGGACAAAGATCAGGAGCCTCTGACTGGGCTGCCTGCACCTCTGCCTCCAATTCAGAAAAAAGAGCAGAGACCACCACACCTTCAGCCAAAATGGGACCCGGGTCTTCAAAATTCCCGCCTTCCGGAAAACAACGTGACAGGGCATCTGCCTTCACATTCTTAACTCCAGGGTGGAATGTGACAACAAAATTAAACCTAGAAAAGAACAAAGACCATCTGGCCTGTCTCGGGTTCAGACGCTTGGCTGACTCCAAGTAGGCCAGATTTTTATGGTCAGTAAATACGGTAATAGGGTGTCTGGCTCCCTCTAGCCAATGGCGCCATTCCTCAAAAGCCAACTTGATGGCTAACAATTCCCTATCTCCCACATCGTAATTTCTCTCTGTGGAGGAGAGTTTTTTCGAGAAAAAGGCACATGGTCGCCATTTGGCAGGAGAGGAACCCTGAGACAAGACCGCCCCCACACCCACCTCAGAAGCATCAACCTCAACTATGAAGGGTAAAGAAATATCAGGTTGCACCAAGATGGGAGCAGATGCAAAACTCTCCTTGATATTAGAAAAAGCCTTACGCGCCTCTACTGACCAAGAAGAAAAATCTACCCCCTTTCTGGTCATATCAGTGAGTGGTTTAACAAAGGAAGAATAATTCAAAATAAACTTCCTGTAATAATTGGCAAAGCCCAAAAAACGCATCAGCGCCTTCTGGTTCTCAGGAAGCTCCCACTCAAGCACAGTGCGGACCTTCTCGGGGTCCATGCGAAAACCAGAAGCGGAGAGAAGAAACCCCAGAAATTGAATTTCTGGAACCGCAAACACACATTTTTCCAGTTTCGCATATAATTTATTCTCCCACAGGATGAGCAAGACCTGACGTAAATGTTCCTTATGAGTTTTGAAATCAGGAGAAAAAATCTAAATGTCATCCAAATACACTAATACAAATTTTCCCATCAAATGATAAAAAATGCTGTTCACAAAATGCTGAAAAACGGCTGGGGCATTCATCAAACCAAAAGGCATAACCAAATTCTCAAAATGGCCCTCAGGGGTATTGAAGGCCGTCTTCCATTCATCTCCTTCTCTGACCCTGACCAGGTTGTATGCCCCTCTTAGATCTAATTTGGAAAATACTTTAGCCCCAACAACCTGGTTAAACAGGTCCGGGATCAGAGGAAGTGGATAAGGGTCACGAATAGTGATACTGTTCAGCTCTCTGAAATCCAGACAAGGTCTTAAAGAACCATCTTTTTTCTTAACAAAGAAAAAAACTGCGGCAACAGGTAACTTCGAGGGTCGTATGGGTCCTTTTCTCAGACTCTCAGAGATATAAGTATGCATAGCGATCCTCTCAGGTTGGGAAAGATTGTATAAACGAGATTTAGGCAGCTTGGCTCCACTCTCAGAGAAGACATCCGAAAATTCAGAGAGAAAAGATGGTACAGTCTTAGTAGCAACCTCAGAAACAGATGTTGTGAGGCAATTCTCTCTGCAAAAGTCACTCCAACCATTTATTTGCCTCGCTTGCCAATCAATGGTGGGGTTATGTTTAGTGAGCCAGGGTAGCCCCAACACTAGAGGAGTAGGCAAACCGCTAAGGAAGAAACATGACACATCCTCAACATGAGCATCACTCACAATTAAACGGATATTGTGAACTATGCCCTTTAATGATTTCTGAGAAAGTGGAGCGGAATCAATAGCAAAAACAGGAATATCCTTTCCCAAAGTGTGCACCTGGAAACCATGAGTTATTGCAAATTGATTATCAATGAGATTGACAGCTGCTCCACTATCCACAAAAATCTCACAAAAAATGATCTTGCTCTCTAGCGCCACCCTAGCAGGCAGGACAAAACGGGAACTACAAGCAAACGGAAAACCTTCAATTTCCGTCTCAACCCTGCCAATAGAAACAGACGGAACATTTTTAAAAGATTTTTTTCCTGTTTGTTGCTTTATTACTCCCAGAAAACTGCCTGAATCTCCTAGAGGGACAAAAATTTGCCAAATGATTTATACCTCCACAACAAAAACAAACCCTCCCATGCGAGCTGAATCCTCTATTGTCAGAAGCAATCAACCCCAGCTGCATGAGCTCCTGCTCAGAAGGGGCTGACAGCGACCGAGACCCCTGCGCACAGAATGAGACCGCTGCACTGTCCTGTGACTGAGTATGACAGGAAGGAGATATCTCTCCTTTCTCTCTAAGACGCCTCTCAATACGAACGGCCTGAGACATAGGAGAGTCCAAGGAAATAGGCCTCTCATGAAAGGCAAATGCATCTTTCAATCCCTCTGAAAGACCATGGCAAAATTGACTTCGGAGTGCAGCATCATTCCAACCAGTATCAGCTGCCCATCTCCGAAATTCTGAGCAGAATATCTCTGCGGATTGTTTACCCTGGCATAATAGACGTAGTCTAGACTCAGCCAGAGCAATACGATCCGGATCATCATATATCTGACCCAGGGCTAAAAAGATTTCATCCACTGAACGGAGAGGCCGTGCCCCCTCCGGCAGCGAAAAGGTCCAAGACTGAGCGTTACCCCTGAGCAGCGATATAATGATCCCCACCCTCCGTTCCTCATCACCAGAGGAATGGGGAAGAAGGCGAAAATGGAGTTTGCAAGCCTCTCTAAAACGCACAAAATTCTCACTACCCCCGGAGAATGTATCCGGGAGCGAGATCTTAGGCTCAGAACAAACTCCATGAACGCAAGCTGAACCGGTCACTTGAAGCTGAGAAAAAGTCTTATGGAGATCAGCTACCTCCAATGAAAGACCCTGGAAGCGTTCAGCCAAAAGTGAAACCGGATCCATGCTTGAGATGGTTTTGGCGGCTTATAATGTCACGGACGGTGTACAGGAAACAAGACAATGAAACATGCATATATGACTCACTGGATCCAAAGCTAAGGAACCAAGAGGGAGACCCCTGCACAAAACCTGGCACTTTCCCTGGCTGCTCAGCCTATGCAAAAATCCCAGAGGTGGATGGTTGCATATCCACGTACCTCGACTATATAACACCTGAACACCCTACAATAGTGAGGGGACATGACCACCGGCTCCCTACACCAGACACGGAGGGAGTCAGGGTCACCTGGGATCCAGCAAACAGAAAATAACAGATAAATGTACAGCACTTAACTTAGTAGCAGACTGGGAAATAGGATCAGCATGCACACACACTCCAGGAAGAAGTATAAGCCGCCCAGTAATGCATTATGGGGAGGAATTTA
Source organism: Bufo gargarizans (assembly GCF_014858855.1). Classification (NCBI taxonomy): domain Eukaryota; kingdom Metazoa; phylum Chordata; class Amphibia; order Anura; family Bufonidae; genus Bufo; species Bufo gargarizans. Next base: position 288,210,430 of record NC_058084.1, on the reverse strand, counting down.
AAGGGAAGCAATCAGTCCAACTACATGACAGCTGAGAGAGGCTAACAAGATGAGGAACTGAACAGCACAACAAAGAAAACTCAAGGAGGAGGTTCTGAAAGGCTTCTGTCAGAGCTCCTCAGCTGTCTGGTTGTGACACGGGGAGAGAGTACCCTCCTTACAGTTCTCCCTTATCCATTTCTCCATAAATTCAGTACAGTCATCCCCCTCTGCGCGCTCTGGGATCCCTATGCATCTTATATTGGATCTTCTTGATCTATCTTCTTGATTTATTAATTTTTGTTCCACCTTACTGTCACGGCTGAGGACGGGGAAAACCCTCAGCCGTGCAATGCCACGTGATGTTAGTCGCTGCTCGGCCAGAACAACAGAATAAGGGAGCAGGTCACCTCCTATTGCATCCCTAATCCGACCCTGACTCCTAGCTGCATGAGCCAACCTTGAAGGTAGGAGGGCCCATGCTCAGGAACCTCAGATCCCTACTCACACTCCGCCGATCCCTGAACTAGGATCTGGGTAGACCAACTGTTCCTCCTGGATGCAGAGAAACAGGAGTCTAAACTGGCCGAGCTGCAAGGGGATATAAACAGAAACAGACTATGGATATGGCAGGAGAGTGAAAGACTTCCAACCCTACCTGCCACAGACACACTGACTGAATCCCTGAGCTCAAGTGCTGGAGTCCACACATAGACACACAGGAAGCCAGAACCACAGCTGCAATAATACAGACATCACATAAACATAAACTTAACATCACATAACAACATTGGTCCACAATTTATGACCACAAGGGTGGCCCTCACTGGCAGATGGTATATGGGACCAGGAGAGTGCCTCCAGCTTACTACAAGGCTGGAGTACCCCTCAGACATCAGGTCTTAACTGAGGCTTTATAGCCCATGTAGTCACACCCAGAATCAGACACACCCAGTGCACACACACAAGGAAGGAAGTTATCCCTTCCAAAACCAGGGAAGGGAAGACATCAACTTAAAGGGGAAGTGCACACAACTCAAACCCTGTGCACACCAAACATGGAATGTGCACACATATAAAGGCAGGTTGCCAGGTGCAACCGCATGCACATTGCAGCAAGCTGCCCAGCATAAGCTCAGGCTGCCAAACTGCAAAACAACCGCATGTTGCCAGTGGCAACCACAAGTGAGGCAACATACTAGCAGCCCTCACCTGTGGCTGAACAACAACACCAGACCACAGGCAACAGCATGCGGATACAGGAGTCACAAGCATGACCATTGTCGTGACACTTACCATTCAACTCTTTTAAAGATTTCACCTCCTTCTCTAAATTCTGAACAGAATATTCCAAAACAGGGATCCTTTTCTCCATCTCATGTAAACGTTGCCTTATTTTCTCCATCTCATCCCGTATTACTCTGACATCCATTTGCACTGCCCCAATTTGCGTCACTATATTACCCATTACATTTTCCATCCTCAAGACAGTACAAAATATGTCCCTCATCATTCTTTTGTCTATTTCTGTAAATATCACTGAGGTTCCCCTCTCTCCCCCTCCACCTGTAGATCCATTCTCGTGTGTCAAACCGTGGGACCCCACATCTGCAATTTATTTCTATTTGTGGGGATCTAGCACCTGGCGAGGTTGGAACCAAAAATGTATTTAAACCCTATTGTTTGGGCCCGCTCTCTAACTGATCTCCTACAACTACCACCAGTAGGGGTGCGCTGTTCCTCCTTTTTCTTAGGTGACATTTTTAAACTCCCCTTACCTCACCTTCCCTCCCCTCCTTCCCCCTCCCACCTACGCTTCTGTATTTACAAAGTATAATTATCCTGGGGAGTAATGAATAACGGGGAAAAAAAGATATAATATGGTACCACTAAAATTTAAAAATAAAAAATCCTAAGGGAAGGGGGGAAAGGAAAACGAGAACACAAAACCCACAGCCGGATTATAACTGTTTCCTATTATCTGAGACAGTCACACAAGTTCGGTTAAAAAAAGATGGTGTCCACTTTAAAAAAAATGATATTGCGGATCTGAATCAGAATGAATATCCACTTATCTATTGAATGTGAGGGTGGAACTGGAAAGAAGCTGAATGCATTAGTCATTAGTTGTTAGGAGATGTTAAAAAGATTAGAGGGTTTAGTCCTATAGAAGAGTTTCTTCAGAGGGTTAGTCAAGGTCAGACTGGGAGTATCAGTAGAGATGTTAATAAAGCGGCTGTAGTACACTGTGATAAACCACCAGCCGAGTATCTTCACTTCCCCCCTGCTTTTTTTTTTTTTTTTTACCTTTTTCTTTTTTCCATTCCGTTTCTTGTTATTTGCTTTCCCTCTTTATCTCCCTCAACCCCTCAATTTTACACCACAACCATCATACTCCAGACTCCAGTTTCCAACCCCTCAATGTTCACTCCTGTTTTCTTTCTTTCCGTCTTCACCCCTCTTAGAATATCTCTAGCATTATTTTGTTAAACAGTAGGGGGCACCCTTAACAACTGTAATAACAGGAACGCTGGATTTGGTCAATAGGAAGAGAGGGCAGACCAACCCGCACGGCTTGTGCAAACCTGGAGTCACCATCTTTTCATCCTGGTTCACATGTGCAGCGTTATGCGCATCAACTCGTTTAACTTTTAGCTCACCGGCACCTCTACTATCGATCCTCTCCGCTCTTCCAATTCAGCCACTGCAGCGACTCACCACCCGGCAGGCAGCTCCCAGCAGCCGCAGGCAGGGATCAGAACCTGGACATCAGTGTCTAGGACAGGTTCAAGCGGTCACAAACGCCATCGCACAGCAGGCAGGCTCAGCGAGCAGGTGATCTGGGCCGTAATACGGCGGCCAGAGTGCAGGGGGGCGGAGCCTAGTGTCACACGTCAGATGCTCCCATGCTCCTCCCGCCAGAGTCTCCTCAAACTATTCTTGAATATTTTTTTCAGTGTGGCAGAGCACACTGTAGAGAGAAGCCACTACCACTTGGGAATATCATTGTCATGAAGTGGTGAACTCACAGTACCTCCAGCACCTTGATTTCTACCCATAGCATAGCCCCAGGGCTGACGCTTCCATATAGGCAAGGGGGCAATTGCCCCCAGGCCCCTGAGTCCTTAGGAGCCCCCAGTCCATCACCCGACACCGGCCCGCAATTAACTATATTTTTGTGGCGGTTGGCTAACAGTGCTAAGCAGACGGACTAATGGAAAGAGGCTGAGCCAGGCGAGCCACACTGAGCCCCTCACTGCTGCCTCTTTAAGAGAGCAGTGGCTGCTGGAGCGGGCCACCGGACAGACACGTCTTCGCATCTGTGACATTGCCAGCTCCGCCCCCAGAGAAGAAGAAGAAGAAGGAGTGAGTGCCAGCCACTGCCAGGGGGGCCCTCCCTCACACCATGGTTGCTGTGGTTCAACTTCTGCCCACACACAGCCAAGGTAAAAATAACAAGATCTCACCCCTTCCAGCGGGAGCAGAGACGTACTAGCCTGGAGAAATGTGCTATTGGGGGAAAGAGTTAGAATGAGAGATGTGCATTTGCTGGAGAATTGTGCTATTGGGGAGGGGTAGAATGAGAGATGTGCATGAGCTGGAGAAATTTGACATTGGGGGGCTGGGGGTGAGGAGAGATGTACTGCTGCCACTGGCCCATGGAGGGGGAGAAATGTGCCATTTGGGGGGATGGAGGGTGGGAGTGTGCTGCCATGGAGGGGTGGAGAAATAATGTGATGCAAAAGGGGTGATGTAAAAAGGAGGGAGTTATGACGTGACATGGAGGGGGAGAAATGTGACATAGATGGAGCTGGAGGGGGGGGAATGACATTCAGGTGGTAAAATGTGACATAGAGGGGGAGAAATGGGACATGGAGGGGGAGAAATGGGACATTGAGGCTGGAGGGCATCATTGGGGGCACTTTTCACTGGTACATTATTAGATTGCACTATGGGGGCACTTCTTACTGGCATATGATGGAGGGGCATCTATGGGGGCACATTTTACTGGCACATTATTGGCGGCATCTATGGGGCACTTTTTACTGGCACATTATTAGGTGGCACTATGGGGGCACTTATTGCCGGCATATTATTGGTGGGCACTATAGGGGCATCTACTGAGGCTACAAAGAAGGGGTATGTTATATGGAGTGTTCTGTACAGTGGCATTTTATACTTTAACACATTATGGTGGGTACTATGGGGAAGGAGGGAGAGGAATATTATGGAGTCATCTAAGGGGGCACTAAGAAGGGGTATTTTATGCTTGCAAATTATGGGAGACACTGAGGGCATCTACTGGGGCAATATATAGGGGCATTTTATACTGGTACATAATGGAGGCACTATGAGGAAGGGGGAGAGGAGCACTATGGGGCATTTACTGGGCACACTATATAGGGGTATTTTATACAGTTACATTATGGTGGTACTATGGGAACATTAGCTCAACTGGGGGCATTACAAGGGGGTATTTTTTGCATATTTTTTGTCTAATATACAGAGAATTATTACTACTGGGGGGGCATTATGGAGGGCTTTATTACTCCCTCATGGTATGACCCCCTAGTAGCAGCACCAGCCTCTTTATGCTCTGTTATCCCTCTGCCCCTTCTCCAAATCCCTATTATGAAATCTTTCTCATTAGGCTAAAACACATCAGCTCGACCGAGCCCCCGGCCAAAGTGTTGAAGTGGTGTTCGAGATCCCCAAGGGCCAAGCCAAGTAATTGTAACTTTTCATGTGAAATATATTTGCAGTATGTTATACACATATAGCATACACTGTGCCACACAATATATAGTTTCTTCTTTATGATGAACGTCCACAAATTAAATCGCCAGACTGATTGAAGAACCAGATGTGTGGACCAACCACGTTTAAACCTATTATTGTTTTTATTGATGACAGTACTGTTTTATGGTTTTATCAATATCACTGACGTGACACTCCTAGTCAGGTAGGAGCGAGGAGCCACAGGCAGTCACTGGTGTCTCCCTCCTGTACTCTTGAAGTGATATAGGGTAAACTGAAATTCTGTATTATTAAATTCACTTTAATACTTAAATATAAAAATTGACTTGTATATAACTATATATATATATTTTTAAGTATATTGTAAGATTACTAGGCCAAGATGAAGCAATCCTATCACAACGGTTTTCAGAAAAGTAAAAAAGCAGAAGAAAAAACAAGGAAGTTGGAGACCTATCCAAAACTAACATCATTCTTTCAACTACATCGAGAATCACATCAAGTTGAAGCTTCAACATCCAGTGATGGAACTCCTTTACAACCAACCACAGAAATGGGAGAGGAAGATTAGGGTCATGGATCCAAGGACACAGTCTCTTCTGCAGAAGCACAGATGCAAAGTGGAAGTGAACCAGTCACCACTGAAACTGCTGAAGAAAGCACTAATATTGTTGTTTCCATGAGTATTATTTTACCACCGGAAAATGTAGACATTACTGATGTCTACATCAAGTGACGACCCAGCATTGTGACCTCTGATACCCAGAGAATGGAGTTAGTGAAGAGAGGCCCCTAGCAAATTATGGACATTGTCTTTCCACAGAACAAATCAGCAACTCCAAGACGTTTTATAAAGAACATTATTTCATTCAAGTAGGCAATGGAGACAAAATTCTACGTACATGGCTTGTTTACTCTGGGAAAGTAGATAAAGTATTTTGTTTCTGCTGCGTTGTATTTGGAAAACCGGATATCACAATATCCAAAGATGGGTTTAACAAGTGGAAAAATATCCATTCATACCTGAAAGAACATGAGCACTCTGCTGCTCATGAACAGTGCATGCAGGACTAGCATAGCCTACGCACAGGGATGTGTGCAAAAAGGACAGTCGATAGTGCCAACATGCAGCAGATTGAACTGGAAAAAACCTACTGGTGCTCTATTCTAACAAGGATAATAGACATTATTTGTAATTTGGTGCAACACAATCTGGCTTTACGTGGAAGTACAGATAGACTATATCATCCCCACAATGGTAATTTTCTTGGCTTGGTGGAGCTTCTTGCTAAATATGACTCAGTTATTAATGAACATGTGAGAAAAATTCAGAAGATGAAAATTAAACAGCACTACCTCAGTAAGGACATTCAAAACGAGCTTATAAGGCAGATGGGTAATACCATACTACAAGCTGTGGCAGAAAGAAGTCGTACAGCAAAGTACTATGGTGTGATTATGGACTGCACACCTGATACAAGCCATGTGGAACAACTTTCAATAACCATTCGCATTGTGAAATGTGAACTATCAGTTGGAGCATCAGTTTTTGAACACTTTGCTGGTTTCCGTGCTGTGGAAGAAATAACTAGGGAGACCTTGTGTGATGTATTTTTAACACCTGGATGAACTGAACATCAGTATTGATAACTGCAGAGGTCAGAGCTATGACAGTGGCAGTAACATGAAGGGGAAGAAGCAAGGTGTCCAAACAAAGATTTTGGCCATTAATAAACAAGCATTGTTTATGCCCTGCAGCAGTCATACTTTGAATTTAGTAATAATGGATACTGCCAAATCTTTTCTGTCACATTTTTTGGCGTTTTACAGAGAATCTATGTTCATGTTAGTTCCTCGATACAGTGGTGGGCTATCTTGAAGCAGAACTGCCCTTGTCTCACTGTCAAACTCCTCTCTGACACTCAATGGGAGTGTCGGATTGATAGTTTTAAGGTTCTGTGCTTTAACCTAGGGGATGTTGTTTCTGCACTTGAAGATCTTGTCATCCATGCAACAACAAAGAAAATTGATGTGACAGCTGCAGAGGCTAAGAGCCTTTCCGAGGAGATATCTTCAGGTCAATTCATTCTTTGCACTGTGGTGTGGTATGATGTTTTGTGCCGCATTGATCATGCCAGCAAGCTCCTCCAGAGTCCAAGTATTGGGATGAATGTCCTAACAAAAGAAATTGAAGCAGCACTGGAATTCTTGCAAGAATACAGAGATACTGGTTTTGAATCAGCCCATTCCATTGCTAAAGACTTGGGAGACAAAATAGGTTTGGAATTTGTGTTGCCCATCAAGAGAAAAAGAACAAAAAGAGGAATATTTGACTATGAGGGAATAGATGAGGTGAACTGCACCCCAGAAGAACATATAAAACAAGTTTTCTTTCTACCCCTGATTGATGTTGCCCTGACAAGCATAAAAGAAAGATTTACTCAAGTAAGCACTTTCTACAATCTTTTCAGTTTACTCTTTAGTACAAAGGAGATGAAGGCTGCTAAAGATTAACAAAGACTGGAAGATTGTTGTAAATACTTCTCAGAAGAAATGGGGGACATTGATCCTAATTGAAGCTAGAAATAATTACTGCCATAAAAAGCATGCCTGATGACGTATCTGATTCCACCCTGAATATGTTAAATCACATATACAGAGCAAACCTTTTGGACCTGTAAATAAATCTCAGTGTGGCCTTTCTTATCCTCCTGAGTGTGCCAGTTACAGTGGCATCCGGAGAGAGAAGCTTCTCACGTTTAAAGCTAATCTAGAACTATTTACGATCCTCCATGCCACAAGATCGGCTAAATGGCCTGGCAGAGATTGCAATTGAGCAAGACAATTGCAGAAATCTAGATTTCACAAAATTGATAGAAGAGTTTGCCTCAGCAAAAGCCAGGAAGCTTCACTTTTAAGAAGTCATAAAACTTTATTTCAAAGGATAATAATGTTGTTGGTTCTCCATTGCACTTTAAAGTATTTATTTTTGCTTGATGTTGCAGTATTTTTTTATTTATTCATGTTAAATTATTTGTTTATAATAATTCTATTTATTTCTATATGGTCATTCTAATTATTTTGATGGAAACAATTTTGTTATAGCTTATGTTGATGATTATCTGTAAAGACGTACTGCAGATTTCTTGAAAACGTTTCACTCGTTCTTCCAATTTTTGTACAGTCACTCAGAATTGAGAAAGCTCGTTGGAAGAACGAGTGAAACATTTTCAAGAAATCTACAGTATGCCCAGTTGCCTTGATTTATTCTTTACAGATATATACCATGACCTGGATAAATGAGAACCTTCACAGACTTATGTTGATGTTGTATTTACTTACCTGGGATGACTTTTTTCCCCATGTCATAGTTGATGTAATTGCACATATAATTTAAGAGCACTTTACTTATTTTCAGACTATTTTAGAAATGTTTGTTCACATGCCATAGATTAATTTTGAATTAGCAAACTTATATTTATCCGACCATTTGTTAGAGCCCAGTTTCAGGAAACATTTTTATTTGACTATTTCACGGTATGGTTTACATTGTGTTTCTGTTTGTAGTGTGTTATGTCCCCATTTGGAAAAAAAATATCACATTTTTCCCCTACCCCAAAAATCTAACTGGGCAGTTTTTTGGGGGAAAATACTTTGGTACTTGGAAATTTTTATATTTGATTTCTTTTTTTGTTGCATTTATTTATTGTAATAATAAAAATTACAGAAATGTTTACTTGTACATGTTGCTTTACCACTTGCATTTGTTTACAATACGGGATGTTAAAGTCAGCAAGTGTCATGTCTGGGGGGAGTTATTGTTTTTCGCCCCAAGGCCCCATTTCACCTAGAACCATTTACCATTTTAGATATGTGCTGACCATTCTACTTAACCATCAAAATTTGCCCCTTGAAAAATGCTTAGATCCTTACTCTTGCCTTTTATTTCCGGCTTTCACACACACTGCTATAAAATTACACTTCATGAGAAAGGGGTATTTTTAAACTAAATATTCATAGAAAACTATTTTTAAACATTTTTGGCTGGTTTTCTTTTTCATTTTGGCAGCAGCAGAGCATGCAAAATTTAAAGGGTTGTCCAAGTTATTTTTATTGATGACCTATTCTCAGGATACTGTAGGTCATTAATATCAGATCGGCGGGGGTCCAACACCCACCACCTCGGCCCACTGCTCCAATGGCAGCCTCTCTTGCTCCGCGGTTCTTTCAAACACCGTCAGGAACGCCTCTATATCATCTTCCGGACCCATTTTCCTCAGGGCGGATCGGACTTTGTCCCTGGCGGTAGACACAGTCGGGGTTGTTGCGGTTGAAACTCCTTGCAGGGATGTTCGCACCGACTCTTGCATGGCTACCAGCTGCTGCATTAGGAGATTGTTCGTCTGCTGCTGTGCACACATAGCCTCCTCATGTCTTTTTTGCTGTAGCTCATTACTTTCCCTCTGAGCCTGCAACGCCTGTTGCTGCTGCAAATTACTCTGAATCAGGTGTTTAATAGCCTCCTCCATCTTGTCAGGAACCATAAAACTTGCAGGCCTGATATATGACATGCAGTCCAACACAACTTTTGCCTCAGGCCTGCCTCACTGCAGGAATGCCCGCTCCAAGCCACCAATTGTGGGGATGTGCTCGTGGTAGGCTACGGTAGCGGCGGCAGTATAGAGGCAATCACAGACTGTCTTAGTGATATACCGTGACTTTATTTACACCAAAGGCATAACAGGCAATGTGCAGACCACACGGGTGCATATCCACATAGTGCATAAAACAAAAGTCCTTCCATAGAAAAACACACAGCAGATTTGAGTCACCTTGTTTTGGACAGGCCACAGCAGTTCTGCAGTCATGTAAGCTGCCTGCCTTTGTCTCCCTCAGGCCAGAGCCCCTTCGGCTCATAGCACCACATGTCCCAGGGCTATCCTTCAATGTGTGCTGCGCCCAGACTCTCCTTCACCAGCACTCACTCTGTCTGTGGAAATCTCCAGCACAGCAAGACACACCCCACCCCCATCATCAGCAGGCTGGGTTCTTAAAGGCCCAGCTCCACCAAAAACCTGGGCTGGCCGTGGAGAACAGGCACCCCCCCCCCCAGCTCTTTACCTGTTCCCAGTAAGAACCGGCCCGGACACGCTGCGCCAGCAGCATTCGCCGCTGTAACCGCAATGATCCGGTTCTTACTCCACCGAGGCCAAGACCTCTGGTGCCAAGTATCGTCCGTCCATTACTATTCCGGGGACTCTCCCACAATATATATAAATATATATATATATATATATATATTTACTATAAGCTATTAAAGGTATTGTCCAGCCTTGGAAGTGACAACTCCTATGTTATAGACCTGTGCTCTGGAACATAAAAAAAAAATTAAAAAAAATAAAAAACTTTCCTGTCAGCGGTCCTACCACTGTTCTGTTCCTAGCCGATTACAGTTCCTGGAGGACCAGGAAGTGACTGGGTCCCATAATGCCATAATGCCTATAGCCATAAGTCAGTGGTCTCAACAGCTTAAACAGTACCTTCCCTTATTCCAGTGTGTATGGGGGGCAGGGTAGAAACCCATTTATACCAGCCAGTACAAAAAAACAGTTGATAGTATTGGCTGCTGCTTGAAAAAAAAATAAAAAAAAATCTGGGCGGTATATGCTTCCCTCAAATTTCTGTCACCCTAGGAAATGCCGAATGGAAAATTTGGTACTGAATTGCTCTAGTGAGTTAAACTGAATATTTTAATGTCACTAGCAGAAGTATAGCCTTTTTATGATATTCTAGTTGCTAAGATAAAACCTGACATTATATTAATTTTGGCATTAAATCAAAATGCTGAAATGGACAAATGGACCCATGAAAAATAGATTAATTAGACACTATCCAAAACACTATCAAAGAGCCCTGACTTTTTTTAATTTTATTTTACCAGACATATGATGGTACTATTTTATTTATCATACCATGTATTGGAAAAAACAGAAAAATATTCTCGTGGAGTGAAATTAGAAAAAATAAAAATAAAAATCACCATTTGCAGTGTTGATGGTTCACTAAAAATAATATGATGACCTTATTCTGCAGCTTAATATGATTATAGCAATACCAAATTCATATAACTTTTATTATGGTTTACTGCTGTAAACAAAATGAAAACCTTTGAAAAAATGTTTTTTTTCTTTCTATCACTATATTCTATTCTGGCATCCAAAACGTTTATATAATTCATTCTTCAGAGCTATGTGAGGGATTATTTTTTTGTAGGTCAAGCTGTAGTTTATATTGATACTGTTTTGGGATACATATGACTTGTTGACCACTTTTTATTTAATATTTATTGGGGGAGAGGCAAACCACCAAAAACGACAAACTGGCCTTGTTTATGTTTTTGCATTATTGCATTCACCACACTTGATAAACATTTTTAATAGTTTGGACATTTTGAATGCAGAGATATGAGTTATGTTTATTTTTTTATTGTTTATTTTTATATGTAAAATTGTGAAAGTCTATGAGGTTTCCATTGGTCCTGCCACAGTCAAGGCTTAACAGGCAGCTTTCTCTTGCAGCCTTGGACTTTTGCTTCAGGGCTCTACTTGAAGGAAAGAAGGAGCACCCTCTCTCTGTTTAACTGCCCAGATGCCACACCATCTGAGGGGTGAAATAACTGGGACTAGAGTTATCTCTAAACTTAGTCATTGTAGTTGGGTATCAGCTGTGCTCTATAGCCACCACGTATGGAGTGGGCTTAGCTTGTTCTCTGTCAATACAATCCTTGTGCACCATTAAAATAGAGGGATGTTGTGCTATGCATGAAGGTTAAAATATAAATGGGTTTAAAATCTAGTGAAATTTAACAAAGCTGTTCCTCTGTAGGACAAGTCTGTTCCATTATAGGACAAGGACACAATTGAAAATGTACATATGTCATCTATAATCATTTCTGATTGTCCTGATCAGCTGTCAGAGCCTGCAAACTCTTACAGAAAAAAGTGAAATCTCATTTTTATCTAAAGCTTTTGTTCCTTCATGCCCCATTTACCTTTATTTCCCATTTAACTTAAGTATGCATTTTCAACTTTCTCTAGGGTGTGCTAAAAGAATTACTCTAGCTTTCTAACAAGGTCTATTACGCTCCAGTTTAATGGTTCTTACTATTATTCACACTGTATTTACCTTTTAGGGCAGCCAATAAAAATGTTCAATTTTACTAATTGCTCATGCAAATTACAGATCTAATGTACCAATATATACAATATAAAATATGGTACTGTGTGTATTTTTACATATTAGAAAAGTCAACAAATACTTCTTTAGACATAGTTAATAAAAATTGCAAAGCACATTCAATGCAACTAAAACTCAAGGACAGCTTTTTCATGGAAGCAAAAAATTAAACATATTACATATAGTGATGGACGAACATCGCCGGGAAGATTCACGGTCGTAAACGCGCATTCGCAATCAAATGTTTGTGAACTGCGCGTTCGCGGCAGGCCCCATTCACCATTTAATGGCAGGTGAACCTGAAAAACCTTCAGGTCATATTTTCAGCCAGCAAACACTTACTAGAAGTACAAAAATAGTCACACAACATGAACAGTGATATACCAGAGGAGGATCATTGGCAAAAATTTCCACAAAAAATATGTATTTTAATCAGGAGCAATTTTTCTGCGTCTTAAAGGGAATCTCTCAAAAATGTGCCCGGCCGGAGCCTAGAGTTTTTTTTATTGATGTATACAAATGTGCAACACTCCACGTTTTTGTATCCTGCAGAGTCCATAAAAAAAAAGCATACTTTAAGGTAAAAAAAATTTCTACCAAGTAACTGTATGGTGAACGGATGCCACTGTATGACATCAGTCGGGGGCATCTGTTAATGCATTCATTTTTGGTAGCCATTAAATGGATGGCAAAAATAAGATGTGAACCCAGCCCTAGTGTCAGAATAAGCACCAGTACACAGCAGAGCAGCATGGCGGAGAGGCCGCTATGTACTGACAGAGCGCTAACTGGTCCTGATGGTCAGGGATGAGGACTGTGTTCCGCAAGGCTCATTTTCTACTGGGAAATACAGGGCACAGTATTATACACTAGAATCTATATAATATAAAGATATTAGGCCTACCCCCGAATAATAATACAATTAGGTGGTCATTTATTATATAGAAATATGTCTATGTTAGCCATATTTCTGACACAAATTGCGAAGCAAGTCCTTAGCACCGCAATCTGCATATTTTTCCTGCTCATGTCAGGTCTAAAAAAGGATTGCGTGGGCAGGGAAAGGGATACAGTTAAGGCCATCCAGTTATTGGATACCACCACCATACATTGAAGTGGTGAAGGTGACGATGATGACAATGACGCCACCCTTGAGAAAGCAGAGTGAAACGTGCGCCAGGGTGCGCTCGCTGCCGGACCTGGGTTTGATCCATATTGTGCTTCCACTCAACTTTAGGTAATGTCTCAGTATAATTGCAGATTTTGTGTGTATTGCTACTACTGTTGTTCCTCCATACTGTCTATAGGCTTTTTTGAGGTGCCGTTCATTTGGGCCTCATGCTGGCTTTTAATTGTGCAGTTACTATATGGTCAGTGAGAGGGGGGAGGTTTCACACTTATTGGGCGTTGTTTCAATATTATCTGCAATCAGCGGCACATGTCATCTTTTGAATTTCCCCTTTAATTTAGATTTTTTATATCCTGTGTCCAGTGGACGAGCTGCTTGTCGCAGCGCTTGCCTGCACTGCTGCTAATCATAGTATAATTGTCTATGTTTTGTTGTAATATTTATTACCCAATACAATTTGTCATAATTGTATATGTGTGTCCCCTGTGTAATTGGTTGTGTTATAATATTTTGACACACATTAAGCTCATCCCTTGGATGATTAAGTAGGTGGAACTGCCAGCCCGCCAACTACTGCCATATAAATTGGTGGTCTCAGAGGCCTTTAGAAATTTTGTGGCCATTGGCACACCACAATGAAAGGTCCCCGGAAGGAAATATTTCTCCCAGAAGGGCATCCCAGAGCTATATGGCCACGTTCAGTGGTAAGTGAATATATCTCTGACACAGTGTCGGTGCCAAGATATATCTGACCACAGACACGTGGTCCAGAAAACACAGGCAGGGAAGGTGCATAACTCATACTGCCCACTGAATGAACCTTCTGATGGCAGTCAATCATGTAACTTGTGGTTTCCGTGTGGATTTGGTGTTACCACCACGGATTGCATGCAGGCCTGCCTCTTCTTCTCCTCCTCCTACTCCATCCTCCGTCTTCTCCTCGTCTGACTCCTCCTTTTCCACTGCTACCGCCCCCCCCCAAGCTCCCCAGGTGAGATGTTGCCATGCTGTGCTGTGGCTGTTGTGCCTGGAAGCCAAGAGCCACACCAGTCCCGCACTGCTTTCAGCTCAGCAGTCACAGGCCGATTAGTGGCTAACCCCACTCAATTTGACAGTTGGTAAAGTGGTGTGCAACAATGGTGCCAATCTGCTGAGCGTGTTGAAAAAGGGCAAAATGACACACATGTTGTACATGGCAAACGTCCTGAACATAGTCGTGCAGAGATTCGTTGGCAAATACAGCGGGGTCCAGGATTTCTTCAGGCAGGCCAGGAAAATCTCTGGTCATTTTAGAAGATCTTACACGGCAATGGCTCGCATTGCTGACGTAAAGTAGCAACACCACCTGCCCGTCAGACGTCTTATTTGTGAAAGCTTGTAGCGCTTGCACTCCAACTTGTATAATCTTGATAGGCTGCTCCAATCCAATAATGACTACCTGTACAAACTCTGCAGCAGGACAGGGTCTGGGGAGCTTGGTTTATTTTTACTGCGCAACTGTCTGCTCATGCAAGCAGACTTCTGCGGCTGTTTGATCAGATCACTAAACTGGTCAGTCGCAGTCAGGGCACCATCAGTGACATCATACCTTACGCCTTCTTTCTGGAGCGTGCATTGCATTGAGTACCGTATTTTTCGCCCTATAAGCCGCACCCCCCCCCCCCCCAAAAGTGGGGGGAAAATGGCAGTGTGTGTCTTATGGGGCAAATGCTGCCTTTTACACTGATACACCACCGACTGCATGCTGCACAGCGCGGTCGGAGGTGTATCAGCGAGGAGCGAGGAGGGGCTGGGGGCTGGCATCTTGTTTTGTAATGGCAGCGGGGCTATCACTGTATTCTATTGCACTGGGCCTCTCATTGTACTAATCATATCTAACTGCAGGCAATGTTTAACTATAGAATATCTTCAATCCGGCAGCCTGTACTTATGTCCGTAGCAGGCAGGAGGCTGGGGGGGCGGGCACTGGCAGTGTAACTCACTACGTCACGTGCCTGCTCCGCCCACTTTATGAATGAAGCAGGCGGTGCAGGCACGTGACGTAGTGAGTTACGCTGCCTGTGCCCTACCGCCCAGCCTCCTGCCTGCTATGGTCGTAAGTACAGGCTGCTGGATTGAAGATATTCTATCGTTAAACATTGCCTGCAGTTAGATATGATTAGTACAGTGAGCAGGTGCAATGGGATACAATGACTGCACTGCACTAGGCCCCGCTGCCATTACAAAGCTACTGTAGATGCCGTCCCCCACACCCTGTATTGGGGGCCATTCACAATACACAGGGACATTGTTATGGGGGGATCTGTGGATGACACATAACATAAGATGCTATTTATCTGTCATCCAAAGATCACCCTCATAGCAGTGTCATGCCATCCACAGACGCCCCCATAAGAGTGCCATCCACAGACACTCATAACAGTGTCAGCCACAGACCCCCATAACAGTGCCATCCACAGACCCCCATAATAGTGTCATTCACAGGCTACCATTAGTTCAAAGCCCACCAAAAGCACACTTTTTGGTTCAATTTTTTTTTTCTTATTTTCTTCCTCAAAAACTTAGGTGCGTCTAATGGGCTGGTGCGTGTTATAGGGCAAAAAATATGGTAATTGATCAAGCCGTCGAGGAGCAGCAGCAGGAAGATGAGGAAGTCACAATACTGAATGAATTCTCAGGGAGGCCACTTCATCTGAGGCAAGTCAGCAGGAGTATGAAGAGGAGTCAGAGGAGGATGGTTGCTGGGGGGAGGAGGAGGATCAATAGGAGCGAACTTTTTGGGGATCCATAGTGTTGTCCGTGGATGGGGGGAGGAGACCGAGGATGACATTCTCCTGGGCGATGAGCATTAGCCAGGGCGCTCCACTGCTTCCAATTTAGTGCAAATGGGGGCCTTCATGCTCCAGTGTCTGCAGAGGGACACCTGTAAAAAAAAAACATAAAGGACAATGACCAGTATTGTGTGGCAATGTACTTTGACCCCCGGTACAAACACAAAATGGCGGACATGTTACCAGCATCATGAAGGGCTGGAAGAATTCAGCATTTCCAGGCCTTGCTGCGAGAGAAGCTGCATTCTGCTGTTGTGGGTGCTGGCAGAGGAATTTCTACCTACAGTGAAACAAGTGCAGGTACGAATTCTACCGCATCTGCAAGAAGAGGGCGGTTTGAAGATATGTGAGTCACTATGGATATGAGATCATTCTTGCAACCAACCCATCGACAGCCGCCCTCTGGATCCAGCCTCAGGGAACACCTAGACCGACAGGTGTCCGACTAAATCAGGTTAATGGCAAATGTGGACTCTCTGAGAAGAGAGGAACCCCATGACTACTGGGTGTGCAGGCTTGACCTATGACCAGAGCTTGCACAATTTGCCATGGAACTCTTGGCTTGCCCCTTATCGAGTGTCTTCTCTGAAAGGACGTTCAGCGCCTCAGGGGGGATCGTGACCAATAAGTGCACTCGCCTAGCTCACGACAGTGTGGACTCATCATATTTCTAAAAATTAATGAGTCATGGATCTTGGATGAATTAAACACCTGTAACGACCACGTGCAATTGTATTTCCTCACACCAGCCCACACATATCCGCCACCACCCAGAACAAAGAATGGTCCTTGTCTTATGTATATACAGCGGCATAACAGGCCTTTTCTGTCATGTGAATGTCAAATTTTTGGGGCTTCTACTCCAGTGGCTTACAGTAAAAAATGTATCCAGTGAATGCCTAATGTACTTCCAGACACATAATCACTAGTTCTTTTCTGTCAGGTGAATGCCTAATTTTTGGGGCCTCTACTCCAGTGGCCTACAGTAAAACTTTTATCCAGTGACCGCCTAATGTACCTCCAGCCACAGAATTACAAGTTCTTTTGTGTCAGGTGAATGCCAGTACTCCAGTGGCCTACAGTAACATTTTTATCCAGTGAATGCCTAATGTACTTCCAGCCAAATAAGCCAAAGTTCTTTTCTGTCCATTGAATGCCAAATTTTTGGGCCCAGTACTCCAGTGGCCTATATTAACATTTTTAACCAGTGAATGCCTAATATACCTCCAGCCACATTGGCCAAAGTTATTTTCTGTCAAGTAAATGCCAAATTTTTTGGGCCTGTTCTCCAGTGGTCTACAGTAACATTTTTATCCAGTGAGCACCTAATGTATCTCCAGCCACATCAGCCAAAGTTCTTTTCTGTCCGGTGAATGACATATTTTTGGGGCCCATATTCCAGTAGCCTACAGTAACATTTTTATTCAGTGAATGCCTAATGTACCTGAAGCCACAGATTCACAAGTACTTTTGTGTCAGGTGAATGCCAAATTTTTCCTCCAGCCACATCAGCCAAAGTTCTTTTCAGTAAAGCGAATGCCAAATTTTTGGGGCCTGTACTCCAGTAGCAATTGACGTACAGTAAAAATGTTATCCCGTGAACGCCTAATGCACCTCCAGCCACAGAATCACAAGTCCTTTTGTGTCAGGTGAATGCCTAATTTTTGCGGCTCGTACTCCCGTCGCCTAAAATAATTTTTTCTTAGGCTCCAGCAGGGCACATTTTTTAGCGTTTCAATTTAAGACGCATAAAAATGACACCCTGATAATACATTTTTTGTGGGAATTTTTGCCAAGGATGCCCCTCTAGTACATCACTGTCCATGTTGTGGGACTATTTGTGTGCTTCTAGTAAGGGTTTACTGGCTGCAAATATGACCTGAAGGTTTTACAGGTTTGTCTGCCTTTAAAGTGAATGGGGCGCGCCGCAAACGCGCGGTTTGGAAACATTTGATTGCGTTCGTGAATCATCCCGGCCGATGTTCGTCTATCACTACCTGTTTATTTGCTTTAACTATTCACTCTTGTATCCAGCTGTTCTTTGATTAGTCCCTGATTAATGGAAATGCAGACCCTCCTCTATTGTTCACACCTAGAAGTGTAAAAGTAAGGCTTTAGTTCTTCTGAGACATTGGTCTTCATTAGGGATGAGTGAATCAACTTTGCAAGAAAAAAAACTAAGTTGATTAGCATAAAACTTCATTTTACCACCACTTGGAACCAAATCCGAGTTCGGGGAAATGTTTTTTTTCTCAGTAAAATCAATTTATGAAGTTATTACCCAAAGTCTCGCAAGACTTTGCAAAGTAATAACTTTGGCTCATTGCCAATACATTCTAATACTGTACGGAACGCTCTCTTCATAAAGTACTGAAATAAAGCTTTATGCCAATCAACTTGGAATGTTTCATCGAAAGTCGATTTGCTTATCCCTAGTCTTCATCCAAAATGCAAACTTCCTAAGTGCAAAAAAATCTAATTATACCAGAATTGTAACTAATGAAATATTCACTGCAATGTTTCTGCTTCCCACAACTATCACCCCTATTTTTCTGCACTGCCTAAAACCCCCTAAAACTCTCTGCACCCAGCAAGGAACTTCTTATCTCTCCCTCCATCTGACCTGCTGCTCAGATCTGTTCCTTAACATAAAACCTTCCTCTCTAGAGGGAATTTTAAGAATGATAGAGACAGGAAAGCTGGGAATTTAAAATGAGCCACTGTTTAACAACATTACTACCTCCCTTAGTTCCACTCCCAAACCTTAGGATTAGGCCTCATGCACACGACCGTTTTTTTTTAAGGTCCGCAAAAACTGGGTCCGTAGGTCCGTGATCCGTGACCGTTTTTTCGTCCGTGGGTCTTCCTTGTTTTTTGGAGGATCCACGGACATGAAAAATAAAATAAAAATCTAAGTCAAGTTTGCCATTGAAATGATAGGAAAAAACGGACACGGATCACGGACACGGATCACGGACACGGATGACAATCTTGTGTGCATCCGTGATTTTTCACGGACCCATTGACTTGAATGGGTCCGTGAACCGTTGGCCGTGAAAAAAATAGGACATGTCATATTTTTTTCACGGCCAGGAAACACGGATCACGGATGCGGCTGCCAAACGGTGCATTTTCCGATTTTTCCACGGACCCATTGAAAGTCAATGGGTCCGCGAAAAAAAAACGGAAAACGGCACAACGGCCACGGATGCACACAACGGTCGTGTGCATGAGGCCTTAGATTCACAGCTCAGCAGACAGTTTCACACATGATAGGATTAGATATGCAGCTCAGCAGACAGTATCACATATAATAGAATTAGATATGCAGCTTAGCAGACAGTGTCACACAGGATAGGATTAGATACACAGCTTAGCAGACAGTGTCACACAGGATTGGATTAGATACATAGCTCAGCAGACAGTATCACATGTGAGAGGATTAGATACACGGATCAACAGGCAGTATCACACAGGATAGGATTATATACAAAACTCAGCAGACAGTATAACGCATGATAGGATTAGATACACAACTCAGCACACAGTATCACACAGGATAGTATTAGATACATGGCTCAGCAGACAGTATCACACATGATAGGATTAGATACATAGCTTAGCAGACAGTATCACATATAATAGGATTAGATACATGTCTCAGCAGACAGTATCTCAAATGATATGATTAGATACAAAGCTCAGGTGACAGTATCACACAGGATAGGATTAGATACGCAACTCACACATGATGCTTGAATTCTGGATTTAGTGTTCCTTTATTCTCATGTGCTTAACTTTCGCACACTTAATATTCTCAATAGATCTGACCAAATTTAGCTGGGTCTGCTGATAAATATCTCATATCTGAGGGCAGCTTCTTTGTTCTTTGGACAGAAGAAAAAGCAGCTTGAGCAATAAGAAAAATGTTGAGCGCTCACCACCCAGTGGTTGTGATGTGTATTGCAGTCATTTAGAGTTTAGTTACAGTCTCACAATATTATGTTGTTTTGCTGTCAGGACAAAATTGACACAACTTCCAGTTTGGAAATCATGAAAGTGTGGATGCATCTGTATAAAGAGGCAAACCAAATGGATGTTATGAGTCATCTACATACAGTAGTTGATTCAACCCCTTTGCTAATGGCAGGCAAAAGCCTGTGCAGGGAAACTGCTTTGTTAGCAACCTTTAAAAGGCATCTGTCAGCAGATTTCATCTTTCAGCAGAGGCATGTGCGCTTGGCAGCTGAAGGAATATGGGTTAGTCCCAGTTCATATGTGCACACATTACTAAAAAATGAAGTTTTTATATATGTAAATGAGCCCTTAGGAATAATTGGGGCATTACCATTATTCCTAGAGGCTCAGCTCTCCCTGCAACTGCAGCACCCTATCCACTCCAGTCAGGACCAGGCATGACAATGTTGAAAGTGAGACATTTCTGTATTTCATGAAAAAATGAACTAGTTTAGAACTCAATGGCAGGTAGATGATTGAGTACAGACAATAACACACAAATGAATACTGTAGTATAGACATAGGCACAATGCTGGCGAATTGCATAGGAACAAGATTTCAAAAACCTTTTCTGGTCACCAGGGAACCTTAAAGCTCAGGCACCCTCTACTTTGAAAAGGTGCTTAAAATACCCTATGACCACTAGCCATTGGCTGGGGTACAATTTGGAAGCATGCTGTCATGCTCTGTCCCGTTAAGAAACTGAAGGTGAGAGCGCGTGCCATAAGGAGACAGAGCCTGGAGTACTAGGCAGAAGCATGGAGGTAGCAGTATGGTGAGTAGAGCGGCAACTGTACTCACAGGTCATGGGCAGCTTTTGCCATGGGCAGCTATCCTAACAAGGTAAAGTGGAAAATTGTTCCATTGTCAGATAAATCTAAACGTGATATAAAAAAAATTATAAAAAAAAAAAAAAAAAACATCGGCACCATGTCATGCAGACTCAAGAGGTAATGGAGCATCTAGCTTTTTATTAGAGTATAGTTCAAAAGCCTGCATCTCTGATGGCAAGGGTTGCATTAGTGCTTATGGCATGGGCAGCTTACACATCTAGAAAGACAATCAACGCTGAACAGTATATGGAGGTTTTAGAACAACATCTGCTTCCATCCAGACAACCTCTCTTTCAGGAAAGCCCTTGCAAATTGCAGCAAGTCAATGTTAAACAATATACTGTATCCATCAGAACAGCATGGTTTCAGAGAAGAAGAGTACAATCGTGGCCAAAAGTTTTGAGAATGACACAAATATTTGTTTTCACAAAGTTTGCTGCTAAACTGCTTTTAGATCTTTGTTTCAGTTGTTTCTGTGATGTAGTGAAATATAATTACACGCACTTCATACGTTTCAAAGGCTTTTATCGACAATTACATGACATTTATGCAACGAGTCAGTATTTGCAGTGTTGGCCCTTCTTTTTCAGGACCTCTGCAATTCGACTGGGCATGCTCTCAATCAACTTCTGGGCCAATTCCTGACTGATAGCAACTAGAGTTGAGCGAACACCTGGATGTTCGGGTTCGAGAAGTTCGGCCGAACATCCCGGAAATGTTCGGGTTCGGGATCCGAACCCGATCCGAACTTCGTCCCGAACCCGAACCCCATTGAAGTCAATGGGGACCCGAACTTTTCGGCACTAAAAAGGCTGTAAAACAGCCCAGGAAAGAGCTAGAGGGCTGCAAAAGGCAGCAACATGTAGGTAAATCCCCTGCAAACAAATGTGGATAGGGAAATGAATTAAAATAAAAATTAAATAAATAAAAATTAACCAAAATCAATTGGAGAGAGGTTCCATAGCAGAGAATCTGGCTTCCCGTCACCCACCACTGGAACAGTCCATTCTCAGATATTTAGGCCCCGGCACCCAGGCAGAGGAGAGAGGTCCCGTAACAGAGAATCTGTCTTCATGTCAGCAGAGAATTAGTCTGCATGTCATAGCAGAGAATGAGGCTTCACGTCAGCCACCACTGCAACAGTCCATTGGCATATATTTAGGCCCAGCACCCAGGCAGAGGAGGGAGGTCCCGTAACAGAGAATCTGTCTTCATGTCAGCAGAGAATTAGTCTGCATGTCATAGCAGAGAATGAGGCTTCACGTCAGCCACCACTGCAACAGTCCATTGGCATATATTTAGGCCCAGCACACACACAGGCAGAGGAGAGAGGTCCCGTAACAGAGAATCTGGCTTCATGTCAGCAGAGAATCAGTCTGCATGTCATAGCAGAGAATGAGGCTTCACGTCAGCCACCACTGCAACAGTCCATTGGCATATATTTAGGCCCAGCACACACACAGGCAGAGGAGAGAGGTCCCGTAACAGAGGATCTGGCTTCATGTCAGCAGAGAATCAGTCTGCATGTCATAGCAGAGAATCAGGCTTCACGTCAGCCACCACTGCAACAGTCCATTGTCATAAATTTAGGCCCAGCACCCAGGCAGAGGAGAGAGGTCCCGTAACAGACAATCTGGCTTCATGTCAGCAGAGAATTAGTCTGCATGTCATAGCAGAGAATGAGGCTTCACGTCAGCCACCACTGCAACAGTCCATTGGCATATATTTAGGCCTAGCACACAGGCAGAGGAGAGAGGTCCCGTAACAGACAATCTGGCTTCATGTCAGCAGAGAATCAGTCTGCATGTCATAGCAGAGAATGAGGCTTCACGTCACCCACCACTGCAACAGTCCATTGGCATATATTTAGGCCTAGCACACAGGCAGAGCAGAGAGGTCCCGTAACAGACAATCTGGCTTCATGACAGCAGAGAATCAGTCTGCATGTCATAGCAGAGAATGAGGCTTCACGTCACCCACCACTGCAACAGTCCATTGGCATATATTTAGGCCTAGCACACAGGCAGAGCAGAGAGGTCCCGTAACAGACGATCTGGCTTCATGTCAGCAGAGAATCAGTCTGCATGTCATAGCAGAGAATGAGGCTTCACGTCAGCCACCACTGCAACAGTCCATTGGCATATATTTAGGCCTAGCACACAGGCAGAGGAGAGAGGTCCCGTAACAGACAATCTGGCTTCATGTCAGCAGAGAATCAGTCTGCATGTCATAGCAGAGAATGAGGCTTCACGTCAGCCACCACTGCAACAGTCCATTGGCATATATTTAGGCCCAGCACCCAGGCAGAGGAGGGAGGTCCCGTAACAGACAATCTGGCTTCATGTCAGCAGAGAATCAGTCTGCATGTCATAGCAGAGAATGAGGCTTCACGTCACCCACCACTGCAACAGTCCATTGGCATATATTTAGGCCCAGCACCCAGGCAGAGGAGGGAGGTCCCGTAACAGAGAATCTGTCTTCATGTCAGCAGAGAATTAGTCTGCATGTCATAGCAGAGAATGAGGCTTCACGTCAGCCACCACTGCAACAGTCCATTGGCATATATTTAGGCCCAGCACCCAGGCAGAGGAGGGAGGTCCCGTAACAGAGAATCTGTCTTCATGTCAGCAGAGAATTAGTCTGCATGTCATAGCAGAGAATGAGGCTTCACGTCAGCCACCACTGCAACAGTCCATTGGCATATATTTAGGCCCAGCACACACACAGGCAGAGGAGAGAGGTCCCGTAACAGACAATCTGGCTTCATGTCAGCAGAGAATTAGTCTGCATGTCATAGCAGAGAATGAGGCTTCACGTCAGCCACCACTGCAACAGTCCATTGGCATATATTTAGGCCCAGCACACACACAGGCAGAGGAGAGAGGTCCCGTAACAGAGAATCTGTCTTCATGTCAGCAGAGAATTAGTCTGCATGTCATAGCAGAGAATCAGGCTTCACGTCACCCACCACTGCAACAGTCCATTGGCATATATTTAGGCCCAGCACCCAGGCAGAGGAGGGAGGTCCCGTAACAGAGAATCTGTCTTCATGTCAGCAGAGAATTAGTCTGCATGTCATAGCAGAGAATGAGGCTTCACGTCACCCACCACTGCAACAGTCCATTGGCATATATTTAGGCCCAGCACCCAGGCAGAGGAGGGAGGTCCCGTAACAGAGAATCTGTCTTCATGTCAGCAGAGAATTAGTCTGCATGTCATAGCAGAGAATGAGGCTTCACGTCAGCCACCACTGCAACAGTCCATTGGCATATATTTAGGCCCAGCACCCAGGCAGAGGAGGGAGGTCCCGTAACAGAGAATCTGTCTTCATGTCAGCAGAGAATTAGTCTGCATGTCATAGCAGAGAATGAGGCTTCACGTCACCCACCACTGCAACAGTCCATTGGCATATATTTAGGCCTAGCACACAGGCAGAGGAGAGGTTCATTCAACTTTGGGTAGCCTCGCAATATAATGGTAAAATGAAAATAAAAATAGGATTGAATGAGGAAGTGCCCTGGAGTCCAATAATATATGGTTATGGGGAGGTAGTTAATGTCTAATCTGGACAAGGGACGGACAGGTCCTGTGGGATCCATGCCTGGTTCATTTTTATGAACGTCAGCTTGTCCACATTGGCTGTAGACAGGCGGCTGCGTTTGTCTGTAATGACGCCCCCTGCCGTGCTGAATACACGTTCAGACAAAACGCTGGCTGCCGGGCAGGCCAGCACCTCCAAGGCATAAAAGGCTAGCTCTGGCCACGTGGACAATTTAGAGACCCAGAAGTTGAATGGGGCCGAACCATCAGTCAGTACGTGGAGGGGTGTGCACACGTACTGTTCCACCATGTTAGTGAAATGTTGCCTCCTGCTAACACGTTGCGTATCAGGTGGTGGTGCAGTTAGCTGTGGCGTGTTGACAAAAGTTTTCCACATCTCTGCCATGCTAACCCTGCCCTCAGAGGAGCTGGCCGTGACACAGCTGCCTTGGCGACCTCTTGCTCCTCCTCTGCCTTGGCCTTGGGCTTCCACTTGTTCCCCTGTGACATTTGGGAATGCTCTCAGTAGCGCGTCTACCAACGTGCGCTTGTACTCGCGCATCTTCCTATCACGCTCCAGTGCAGGAAGTAAGGTGGGCACATTGTCTTTGTAGCGTGGATCCAGCAGGGTGGCAACCCAGTAGTCCGCACAGGTTAAAATGTGGGCAACTCTGCTGTCGTTGCGCAGGCACTGCAGCATGTAGTCGCTCATGTGTGCCAGGCTGCCCAGGGGTAAGGACAAGCTGTCCTCTGTGGGAGGCGTATCGTCATCGTCCTGCCTTTCCCCCCAGCCACGCACCAGTGATGGACCCGAGCTGCGTTGGGTGCCACCCCGCTGTGACCATGCTTCATCCTCATCCTCCTCCACCTCCTCCTCATCCTCGTCCTCCTCGTCCTCCAGTAGTGGGCCCTGGCTGGCCACATTTGTACCTGGCCTCTGCTGTTGCCAAAAACCTCCCTCTGAGTCACTTCGAAGAGACTGGCCTGAAAGTGCTAAAAATGACCCCTCTTCCTCCTCCTCCTCCTCCTCCTGGGCCACCTCCTCTTCCATCATCGCCCTAAGTGTTTTCTCAAGGAGACATAGAAGTGGTATTGTAACGCTGATAACGGTGTCATCGCCACTGGCCATGTTGGTGGAGTACTCGAAACAGCGCAACAGGGCACACAGGTCTCGCATGGAGGCCCAGTCATTGGTGGTGAAGTGGTGCTGTTCTGTAGTGCGACTGACCCGTGCGTGCTGCAGCTGAAACTCCACTATGGCCTGCTGCTGCTCGCACAGTCTGTCCAGCATGTGCAAGGTGGAGTTCCACCTGGTGGGCACGTCGCATATGAGGCGGTGAGCGGGAAGGCCGAAGTTACGCTGTAGCGCAGACAGGCGAGCAGCAGCAGGATGTGAACGCCGGAAGCGCGAACAGACGGCCCGCACTTTATGCAGCAGCTCTGACATGTCGGGGTAGTTGTGAATGAACTTCTGCACCACCAAATTCAGCACATGCGCCAAGCAAGGGATGTGCGTCAAATTGGCTAGTCCCAGAGCTGCAACGAGATTTCGCCCATTATCACACACCACCAGGCCGGGCTTGAGGCTCACCGGCAGCAACCACTCGTCGGTCTGTTGTTCTATACCCCGCCACAACTCCTGTGCGGTGTGGGGCCTGTCCCCCAAACATATGAGTTTCAGAATGGCCTGCTGACGTTTACCCCGGGCTGTGCTGAAGTTGGTGGTGAAGGTGTGTGGCTGACTGGATGAGCAGGTGGAAGAAGAGGAGGAAGAAGCCGAGAAGGAGGAGGTGGCAACAGGAGGCAAAGAATGTTGCCCTGCGATCCTTGGCGGCGGAAGGACGTGCGCCAAACAGCTCTCCGCCTGGGGCCCAGCTGCCACTACATTTACCCAGTGTGCAGTTAGGGAGATATAGCGTCCCTGGCCGTGCTTACTGGTCCACGTATCTGTGGTTAGGTGGACCTTGCCACAGATGGCGTTGCGCAGTGCACACTTGATTTTATCGGATACTTGGTTGTGCAGGGAAGGCACGGCTCTCTTGGAGAAGTAGTGCCGGCTGGGAACAACATACTGTGGGACAGCAAGCGACATGAGCTGTTTGAAGCTGTCTGTGTCCACCAGCCTAAATGACAGCATTTCATAGGCCAGTAGTTTAGAAATGCTGGCATTCAGGGCCAGGGATCGAGGGTGGCTAGGTGGGAATTTACGCTTTCTATCAAATGTTTGTGAGATGGAGAGCTGAACGCTGGCGTGTGACATGGTTGAGACGCTTGGTGACGGAGGTGGTGGTGGTGGTGTTGGTGGTACATCCCCTGTTTGCTGGGCGGCAGGTGCCAACGTTCCTCCAGAGGCGGAGGAAGAGGCCGAGGCGGCAGCAGCAGAATAGGCCGAGGCGGCAGCAGCAGAAGAGGTAGCAGGGGGAGCCTGAGTGACTTCCTTGGTTTTAAGGTGTTTACTCCACTGCAGTTCATGCTTTGCATGCAGGTGCCTGGTCATGCAGGTTGTGCTCAGGTTCAGAACGTTAATGCCTCGCTTCAGGCTCTGATGGCACAGCGTGCAAACCACTCGGGTCTTGTCGTCAGCACATTGTTTGAAGAAGTGCCATGCCAGGGAACTCCTTGAAGCTGCCTTTGGGGTGCTCGGTCCCAGATGGCGGCGGTCAGTAGCAGGCGGAGTCTCTTGGCGGCGGGTGTTCTGCTTTTGCCCACTGCTCCCTCTTTTGCTACGCTGTTGGCTCGGTCTCACCACTGCCTCTTCCTCCGAACTGTGAAGGTCAGTGGCACGACCTTCATTCCATGTGGGGTCTAGGACCTCATCGTCCCCTGCATCGTCTTCCACCCAGTCTTGATCCCTGACCTCCTGTTCAGTCTGCACACTGCAGAAAGACGCAGCAGTTGGCACCTGTGTTTCGTCATCATCAGAGACATGCTGAGGTGGTATTCCCATGTCCTCATCATCAGGAAACATAAGTGGTTGTGCGTCAGTGCATTCTATGTCTTTCACCGCTGGGGAAGGGCTAGGTGGATGCCCTTGGGAAACCCTGCCAGCGGAGTCTTCAAACAGCATAAGAGACTGCTGCATAACTTGAGGCTGAGACAGTTTCCCTGGTATGCATGGGGGTGATGTGACAGACTGATGGGGTTGGTTTTCAGGCGCCATCTGTGCGCTTTCTGCAGAAGACTGGGTGGGAGATAATGTGAACGTGCTGGATCCACTGTCGGCCACCCAATTGACTAATGCCTGTACCTGCTCAGGCCTTACCATCCTTAGAACGGCATTGGGCCCCACCATATATCGCTGTAAATTCTGGCGGCTACTGGGACCTGAGGTAGTTGGTACACTAGGACGTGTGGATGTGGCAGAACGGCCACGTCCTCTCCCAGCACCAGAGGGTCCACTAACACCACCACGACCATGTCCACGTCCGCGTCCCTTACTAGATGTTTTTCTCATTGTTATGGTTCACCACAACAACAAATATATTATTTGGCCCAATGTATTGTATTCAAATTCAGCGGGATATAAATTTGAGGCCTAGTATTTAGGCGCTGGGTGACAGGTATGGGTTTAGTGCCAGAATTAGACTTGGAAATACACAGTAGCGGGTGTGTGTGAAGTTATTCTGAATGACCCAATGTGCACCTTGAATATTATATACCCTTTTAGGGATAGATTTCAAATAGCTCTGATATA